>NC_069499.1:912550614-912850614 GCF_027579735.1 Bombina bombina
CAAGGAATCCCATAGCACTAAAGATAATGAAAGTGGGTTTTACTTCAGGTATTGAGAGATATGAAAATAATCAGGAGGTATTGCTTAACAAATGCAGCTCTCCTTGATCTATTCTATATGATTTGATCAATGATGACTTGGAGCTACTGTTTCTGGCTATTAGGACAGTGCGCAGGCTGGCACTCATGTTAGTTGCATTTTATTTCTGGCCACTGGCAGTTTCAGAGGATTGAGGTAGTTGACAGCAAAATGTCGCAGTCCTCCTTCTCTAAGATGCTGTCACATTTCCTGACTGCCCTCTGCACTCAATGCAACAGATTTATTTACTTTCTCTCAACTCTTGAAGCCTGGCATACAGTCAAAATGCAGTTCTTCCTATGAGAAGGATTACACAATGTACTGTGTGCCATAAATTGCACCCATGTGGCACCTCAAGATCAAGAGACCATATATACAGACTAGAAACAATTTCACTATCTCAATGTGCAAGTCGTTTGCGACCATTACGTCTGTGTACAGAGTATCATCATTCCCATGAAGCACTTACAACTCATTTATCCTACATCACTCAACCATCTCTGACAGTTTTGAGAACTAAGAGTTTCCTGCTGGATGGTTGTTGAGTAAGCCATCATAGATCTCTGCATACTAACACCTGCTCTACACACAAACCCTCACTTCTTGCACACATGCCCTCAACTTTTTGCCTTTATCACAACCTCAGCTATCACCTTCAGCAATTACCTGTATACTCTGTTGCATCTATGCTGACCAATACCCTCCCATCAAACCATCAACAATGCTAAAACATGTGATTCAACCAACAGTTGATCTTTACTTACAAATGGATGTCTTGGGACTGTCTCATATGTAATTATACTGATTGTCCCATCCACTAGAGGGCAGTAGATGTAGGTACCGGGGCTAGGATCATGCGCCCATCACCTACAATCCTGGTCCAATGGAGAAAGCATGTAATAAAGCCAACTGGAGGTGTCAAACTGTGACTAAGGTCTCTAAATGAATGATGTTCCGTTTATTATTCCCATAATGTCAATGGCATAATATATCACTTCAGACTTATGAAGCAAAATCAAACTACATATCTGTCCCTATTTTGATTTAAAAGGACAAATGAGTATGATTAAGAGTTCTCACTATATACGTATATGCGTATGTTTTATGGATAATTGGTGTCACATGATACAAGGTGAAAGAAAAGGGAAAGTAACTTGGAAATGTGTTTCTAAAAGAAATAATGCTCAGTTGAAATTCAGAAGTAGAGGTCGATTTATGAAAGTGCGAACGGACATGATCCGCTGTAGCGATCATGTCCGCTGCACATCGATAAATGCCGACAGCATTTTATGTCGTCATTTATTATTGCAGAAGCATTTCACTAGCGGTCTTAATAACTCTTGTTTCCGGCGAGCCTGAAGGCTCATGCGGAAACAGGTGTATACAGCCCAATTCGGGAAATGGTAAATCGACCACTAAGTCTTATTGCACTGTCTTTCTATTACACATTTTTAAATAGGCCATTCTACTCTATTTAATGGCCCTTTAAATGAAAACAAATGTGAAATATGCTAATATTTATAACTCTGAGAACTGTGTCTTCCGGTCACAAATAAGCCAAGAGTTGGTTGATTTTTGCTGTTGCTAACAAATTGCACCAAAGGGCTAGATTACAAGTGGAGTGCTAATTTATTGCGCCCATAAATGGGCAAATTTGCTTGTTTACAGGTGTGTGATAAATAACCAGCCATTACAAGTGGCTGGTTATTGCTGCCACGAGTTTGCAGGAGCAATTAGCACTCATAAAATTAACCAGAGGTCAAAATAACCCCCAATTGCTACCAAAATAAAGAATATTCTTTCTTTTTTTAACAAAAAAAAATTTCAAAAAGCAATTTTGAGGGGTTAAAGTTGGCGAATGTGGGGTGAAAAGAGTAGGGGGTGAGGTGCTAGACCTCCTTCCTTTTTTCAGGTATTAGCAGCATGGCACATTTGTAATAGTGTTTCTACCATTTGGGGTTGCAGAGCAGTTTTGAGAAGCTCCTTGGACATAGGGTTTTACAGAGTGGTATTGCGCATTGGTAACAGTGGAAATGGAAGGTTATTGACATTTTCAGGTGCCTCAGAGATACAGAGATATTAAGGGCGTGATCAAATATACTGCGCAGGTTTTGGTGCAAGCGTGGGAACCCGTGCCGCCTGTAATTTCACCTCGCACATCGGGGTATTACATATACTGCGCCGTTAAATGCTTATCTGGCATAAGTAGGACAAACTGGCGATCTTCCGAAATGTGCGCAAATAAACATTTTAGTCGTCGCAAGTAACTTACGCCAGTATTTTGTCCACGGAAAGTGTCAATAAAGAGTAGTTTTATGCAAATTAGGCTAACACTCATAAAAATGAACCGCAAGTTCATATAAAAATGCGACACGTAATTACGCTATTCAAAATTCATATATAAACCCATGTGCAGCCGCCATTTTCTTCAGTGTGTTTGGATGGTTCGTAACATCCCACACACCAGTATTATATGTATTTGAGATATAACATCCTTTAATATCACACATGCATGTACACAATGAGGAGCATGGTATTTGGCCTACTAACAAAAACATCTACAATTATATTTGACATTAATGCTACTTAACACAATGCAATTCATGATATGAGGTGGAATAGTGCAATACTAACATGTCTCAGAGTAACACAGGCCACAAGCCACATGTAGAGTTTTCAGTAAATGGACACTATAGCCATCACAATACTTTTAGCTCAAGAACAAATCACAATGTGCATATGCATGTTATAGAGTTTACCATGAGAATCAGTATAGGCCCTAGCATGTATCAATGTACATTGTATGCCCACAAGGACATATATCTGTACTAATCCCTCTCATCATTTGAATCCTCCACAGAACCTCCTGTCACAAGGATACAAACAGGCATGCCGCCACCACCACCACCACCACCACCAGTCACAGGCATGCAGCCACCACCACCACCACCAGTCTTCAGGCAACCACATGAACAGTATGCTCCCAGGCATTAGCAGGGTTGGATGGCTTCAGTTGAGGACCCGGGAGTCCATGTATTTACCCCCCCCCCCCCACCAACACAATCTCAGGGCAGTCATGGCTTTTACCCACAGACTATGTCACAAGAAGTTCCAACTGGACAGGCTGAGTGGTCACACACTGGTCATCAGAGGGACTATCAATCAACCCTGAGAGCTCCACCATCCTCATCACTTGGGCGAGTTCCACCATCCTCATCACTTGCGAGAGCTCCACCATCCTCATCACTTGGGAGAGCTCCACCATCCTCATCACTTGGGAGAGCTCCACCATCTGCAGATGAAAATATAGCTGAAAGTACTCAAGCACCAGCAGATGCAGCTGAACCTGTCCCACCAGAACCAGCAGATGCAGCTGAACCTGTCCCACCAGAACTAGCAGTTGCAGCTAAACCTGTCCCACCAGAACCAGCAGATGCAGCTGAACCTGCACCTCAAGCAACTAGAAGCCCTGCTGCTCAAGAGCCTGTGGATGCATTGTATTCTCCCCTGGGTGAGGAATACATTACACTCCAGAGGAGTCTTATAACAAGCTCCGAGAGCAGACAAAGAGGCCAAGAGAGGTTCCACAGGAGCCAAGAGAGGTTCTTCAGGAGCCAAGAGAGGTTCTTCAGGAGCTAAGAGAGGTTACACAAATGTAACATAGAGCTGCAGAGGGACATGGCAGCATCATTAAGTGGAAGTGTTCAAAACCAGTCACAGATGATGCAAATTCTGTCTGATATGCAGATGCAGATGGACAATAGATGGCGAGAAGAAAATCAACTCTTGGGTGTGTTGGTTGAGCACTTTACACACCAGCAGAACACTGCCTCTAGCCTATCATCTGTGGCCAGCACACCAGCAGAAACATCAGATTCTTCTAAAACCAGGAGAACAAGGCAATCCACTACAGTCACCTCAGCTCCCTCATCTAAGAAGCCAAACAAGAAATAAATATTCTTATAGTTCACCATAAATCTTGTCCTCTGTTATTTACAATATAATTGTCATCCACATCCATGTGAGGTGTGTTGTAGTACACTAATATTGTTAAAACATATAATAAGACCTGTGTGAAAATGGCCAAAAAAGGTAATATTATCATGTTTATGACATATTCATGTTCTATAAAACACATCACATAGTTGTTTATGAAGGTACATATAGTAATATTCACTTCTAAGATGTAAATCAAGGTTTCTCACATCCAATATAAATTGACACATTGATAGATATATATAAATAATAATGTAATTACAGAAGGTGTGAACATAAGGTATAAACATCCATTTTCAGTCTTATTAATGATAGCCAATAAATCATAGTGACCTAAACATGAATTAAACAAATGAGACATTTTCAGTAATTAGGGTGGTTAAGGGAAGTGGGGTGGGATGTAGTAGTTTCACTTGCATGCAGTGTAAATCCGCAGAATGTAAACATGGTGGCTAATGAGGGTGTGTACTGCCAGGTGTTTTAAGGCTGCAGGTGAGAGGTTGTACTGTTTGTGATTGGTTTGACACACTTGCAGGGGCAGGAATAATAAATGCTTAGAAGAGGTTTAACTGTTGGAGATGTGCGGCTGATATGTATGTGATTGCGCATGCGTTTGTTAGGCCTTCAGGGAGTTACGTTGCTTTTCTAGTCAGTGCCAGGGTTCTAGTCACTGCAAAATGTGGCGAGATAAGAATGGAGTAGATTTTCAGAATTCTGCACGCGTAAGCCCTTACGCTGTATACTGGATACCAAATTGCGCGTCTGTTAGTCTATGGGTAAAAAAAATATGTCCGAAGGGTGAAATATACACGCGTAACTTGTATACAACGCCGTATATGTAATACCAAAATCGTGTAAAATATGGCGGCGGAGGATTTTGTGGGCAACGCTGCATAAAACTAGCACAATTTTTATTGTATTCTGTTTAAAATATTTTACAAAATGTTTGTGAATTTAAAAAAAAAAACATGTTGTGGCCAGATTTATTACCAATGCAATGTGTACTTTGTGTTTTGTTGGGGGTTTGTGTAATGTGGCAGGAGAAATTGCCAACAAATATTTATTTTACATCCCAATGCAAAATATCTGATAATTTAATTACAGCACAAATACATCCAAAATTTTCTAAAAATACTGGTTAATGTTTGGGTTTCACTTTAACCCATGCAAAAAGACATGTAGTATACCACCTTTTGCATGTTTATGTCTTTTTTTTAAAAAAAAAAAAACAAACAGCCGTTAATTCCTTACATATTTGTCCTGTAATTAATTCAGCTATAAGGAAATTAAACTGTAGTATTATTTTTTTGTCTGTGTCTTTATAATATCTACAAAGGAACCACTAATGTGCAACTAAAAATGAAATACATAGTGTATCAAATCCAGGGCAAAGAGCCAACATTCCAGCTGCAAGATTTTGCTTTTATATGGTGTTATGATAATAAAAATAATCTCTACGCAAACGCATCTCTAAAGATAATTATGTTTTTTGTTTTGTTTTTTTTTTTTATTATGTTTTTTTTTTTTTTGTTTGTGAACCATAAGTGAGATAACAGGCATTTTTGAAGAGGTTGCATGAAGCCGTGTTGATTTACTACAGCATTATCTCGTTTTCATACCCACGGCTTGATTAAAGAAAACTGGTCAACAAATCAAAAGAGCGGTTTGAATAGAAAAAGAAATTGCAGACTTAAATGCCAAGGACTTAAAATTATACATAATTACATTTTTAGAAACTTACTAAAATATCTCTCTGCAATTTTCAAAGTTAGATCTAACAAAAAAAGAAAAAAAATGAAAGAGAAGGAAAAAAAAGATTTATTTGCTGGTTATCTGTGTGGCACATTGCTGCTATCACACAATATTCATTTACATACATGTTCTCCTTCACTGTAGATGTTAAAGATCTGCAAATTGCATAAAAAATATTAATCAGATTACTTATTCAAAGCACCAGCATAGACATAAGGGATAAACCTACTATTAAGTCCTTGCATTAACAAACTCTTAACACTTAAAGGGACAGTATACACTCATTTTCATATAGCTGCATGTAATAGACAATACTATAAAAAAAGATGCACAGATACTGATATAAAAATCCAGTATAAAACTGTTTAAAAACTTACTTAGGAGCTCTCCGTTTTAACTTTGGAAAGCCCACTGCAAGTGGGAAATAAGACACTCCCCCCTCCCCCTTCTTTTGCATATGAAAAGACCCTTTACACAAACAGGAGCAAGCTGGAGTAGGAAGCTGACGGTATTCTCATAAAACTTTGGGACTTGGTTTGGAGTCTGAAAATCAGAGCAGTGTTATTTAAAAATAAGCAAAACTATACATTTAAAAAAGCAAAAACTTTATGGGCTATATAAATAGACCATCTCTAAAACATTTATGCAAAGAAAAAATGAGTGTATAATGTCCCTTTAACAAATAACACAGACACCAGTTTAGGAGAAAGACCGGCCGCTGTCATTTTATTAAATATAAACTTCTTTAAACGTAGCCTTTATGATTAGGCAACTCTTTTTAATAAATAACATATAACTTGTAACAAGTTCTTAAATCTGGTGGCGGCACATAATCACTAGCCTAATCGTTGCTTACAGATGGTTAAGTCCCCTTTGGTACCTGCAGCGGTGCACCAGGTTGCTCACGCTCAATGGCAGAGAGAGAGAGTTGGATGTTTAGAGCTCTTCAGCTGGCAATTTGTAAGGAAGAGGAACCCCTAGGCCGGCACTTAGTGGGCGTCACCCCTCCCTGTTTCTCTAGGCCATCACTCTGCGCTCTCACTGCCTGCTCCCAGGGCCATGAAGAAAACCAAGCTAGGGCATGTCACAACCAACCCAGTAAGGCAACCCAAACAACAAGTCATACAACTTGTGAAAGTTGGAAGTCTACATTAAGGCCCTGGCATACAAGACTAGCTCAATTAAACCTACCCTGTCCGAGAGAACCTAATGCCACCAAAATAGTGTATCCACCTTGCTTCCACCACCATCTGCTTCCAGGGCTGGGTAGGCAGGAAAAATTCCCTTGAAGTCTGGACGTTGGTAAAAAGATACTGGAACCACTGCAACAAGACCCTATAAAGGTAAAGAAAAACACAATCCCCAAGCTTGCAACAATACAACCATAACACACCAAGAACACTCCAGACTTCAAGTAAGTTATCCCTTAATTTTGTCACATGCCCACTAGAGGGCCCTCCACTGCCATTAACCATAAAGAAAAACAACTGGCAAACACGGCCTGGCACTTTGGCCAGTCTAAAATAAAATGTGCCCCTTTTATTTATCTCACCAATAAACAACTATCTGAAACCTACTGGAATGCATCTTGCCACTACCTGCTTAGGTTTTCTTGCTTGCTCAACTTCCTGTTCAGCAAATTAGATACACTTTGGATTTCCTCTTAGATGGGTTAGGTAGCTCTTTACCTTTCATTCTTGTTTATTTAAAGGGATAGTAAAGTCCAAATTAAACTTTCATGATTCAGATAAAAAATGTAATTTTAAACAACTTTCAAATTTACATTCATCATCAAATTTGTTTTGTTCTCTTGGTATTCTTTGTTGAAAACTTAACCTAGTTAGGCTCATATGCTAATTTCTAAGCCCTTGAAGGACGCCTCTTATCTGAATGCATTATACAGTTTTTCACAGCTATGGGGCATTAGTTCATGTGTTTCATATAAATAACATTGTCCTCATGCACATGGATTTATTTAAGAGTCAGCACTAATTGCCTGAAATGCAAGTCTGTCAAAAGAACTGAAATAAGTGGGCAGTCTACAGAAGCTTAGATACAAGGTAATTACAGAGGTAAAAAGTATATTTCTATAACAGTCTTGGTTATGCAAAGCTGAGGAATATTAAATAAAGGGGTTATCTATCTTTTCAAACAATAACATTTTTGGTGTTTACTATCCCTTTAAATGTCTTTCAGGTATATACTTCTATAGTTGTTGTTTTTTTAAATATTTATTGATTTTTTTTATAGATTTTTTCTCAGTTTTTTAGATGTACTTAGTTCCCATTTCAGTTTTAAGGCTTGCTTAGACCTTTGTGATATATTCAGATAGAATTTTGTTTCTCTTAAAACCCAATCTGAGTCCCTTTCCTCTATTTTTACTTTTAGCAAAGTACTCGCTGAAGAATGCCTGATTTGACTTTTTGAATTCTTTAGAAAGCAGAGTAATAAGTCTATTTCATCAAAAAGATTGTGGTGTGTATCATTAAGAAGATCAGAGGTGGCCATAGCGTTAGGCTAAATAGGCACTTGCCTAAGGCCTCACTTTAGTAGGGGCCAACACAGTCAAGGCTTTAAAAACCTTTCATTAAATGTATTTTAGGTTTATTACCTGTGCACAGGCTTCTTTAGATAGAAGCAGCAGATGTGAGTTTAGCAGGTAGGGCATGCAACCTGTAGAAGCATTGATATGCAGTGTGACAAAACTGCAGTGAGAGAAACCTCTATAAAGTTATGTTATGTAAAGTGAATAACAAGAAATGCTAGCCACTACTGTGTGTTTGAAGCAAATGTTACCCACAGAAGCAAATACAGTAGAAAAAAAAAATACTACAACGTAAAAGGATGCTGTTAATTGGCTGTTTTGTATGTCAAAGTAATTGTGACAGACCCTTCTGTCAGGACTGAAGGAGTTAATTGTGTTTAGCTAAGAAACTAATTTCTAAAGACAGGTTTTCTGGCCTCAGCTATTGTGTGCTATAATTACATTTAAGTAATAAACAGGCCATTGTTTAATCACCCTCAGAGAGCAGACGCTAGGTGATAAGACAAGCCAAATGTGTTTAAGTTGTTATCTGCCTAAGTAATGTATTTAAGTAATGTAATTCTACTGTTTCATAAAAGGGCGTCTTCCCCTTTTTATCTAAATGTACAAGAGTCTTTCAACCCCCCCATCTGGGGTCAAACCTGTATAAATACTAGGCATCTAGCCTTTAATAAATGTCATTCTGTTTTAAACCTGAAACTGGCTGGGTTGTGAATTGCTGATTCCCTATGCAGGACATTGTTCATCTGGTATTAACCCTTGGTACACTGTTGGTACCGTAACATTGGTGGCAAGCGACGGAATGAACCTTATCGCCCAGAAGAGCAACTACACAAGCCAGTAACCTCAGGAAGAGGGGGATTATTACAATACTGACTAAGATGGAAAGAGTACCAGGAACAGAAGGAACCAATGGGCCCAGCATAGCAGACAGAACCCCTGAAGAAGCAAGCTTTGATCGGGCGGTTAAAATAAGACTGGCATATTATGGCCCCAACCCATCTGCGGAAATTATCGACCGGGTCATAGCAGCTGTGGAGGCCAACCTACTTCGCCAAAGCGGCGCTGCAGCAAACCCAGTGGAAAAGAGAAAAGTAAATTTTGCAGCTTTTAAAAACTTCCTGGAAACAGAAGGAGAGATTGATGGGTACCTTGCGGATTTTGAGAGGCAATGTGCACTACACAAGGTACCCGCAGAGGACTGGGTCACGATATTATCCGGAAAATTATCCGGCCGGGCCAGTGAGGCTTTTCGGGCCATTCCAGATGAGGAAGTCGGGGATTATAATACTGTAAAAGAGGCTCTGCTCTCCAGGTATGCGGTTACACCGGAGGCATACCGGAGGCGGTTCAGAGACACTGTTAAATTAGCTGGAGATTCCTACCTTGAGTGGGCATGTAAGGTGCACCGCACAGCAGCTCACTGGATAGCGGGGTGCCAAGCCGTATCTGGGGAAGAGGTGCTGCAGCTATTCCTGTTGGAACATTGCTTCGACAAGTTACCCGCAGGAGTTCGAGAGTGGGTTCGGGACCGTAAACCCTCCACCCTGCATGAAGCGGCTCGCTTGGCAGATGAGTATACGGATGCCCGCAAACTGGACACTGCTACCACTAAGCCCCCTGCTAGAGTGGAGTACAGACCCCCAGTCACCCCAGCAGCTGCCAGTTACCAACCCCCGGCGCACCGCTATACCACACGGCATCTGGCCACGAACTACCCTCAGAGAGCCCGGTTCAATTCGCGGGGCTACTCACAACCGATTCGATGCTTTGGATGTAAGCAACTAGGGCACAAAAGACCAGAGTGTCCCCTAAATGCAGCGAACCAAGCACAGTCCTGGAGAAGACCTGCCGGCGGAATCACACGTAACCCTCAGCCTGCGGCCCGCTACGTAGAGGCGCAAGAATGCTGGAGCATCCTACATGAGGCAGACCTTGTGCAAGCTGCCCACCGGAATAACCGGCAACTGGTTAAAGTGAATGGGAAGAAGGTCAGTGGTCTACGGGATACTGGTGCTACCATGACCTTGCTTCAAAAGAACTTGGTGTCTGAGAAACAGTACACTGGAGACACTGTGGCTGTGAGGGTAGCAGGGGGCGATGTGTTCAGCCTACCTGTTGCCAGGGTACATTTGGATTGGGGAGTGGGCGCTAGACCTGTGAATGTGGGTGTCAAGAAGGACTTACCTGCTGATGTTCTTCTTGGAAATGACTTGGCTCCCCTTGTTTCTGCCTATGCTCCCATGGGTCCCGCTGATGTTAACCCTGTGACTACCCGTGCTCAGATCCGTGCAGCAGAGACTGACCCCCCTGCTGCTAAGCCCCAGGACGCTGAGCTCAGTAAATCTCTATCCGCTATTGATACGTGGAAGTCCCGTTACAATGCGCTGATGAAGAAGAAGAGGAGCACAGAGGAAAAAGCACGTTTAGAACGTGAATCTCTGCTAGACAAGCTGCACCGACAGACTGCAGAAAACACCAGCTTGAGAGTGGGACATGAAACATTAAAGACAAACTTAGCGACACTTGAGGAGAAGCTGACGCTGGCTCATAGTGAGGTGCAGCAACTCAAGGGCACCCTATGTCAGTATGAAGGGATTGTGGATACCTATAAAGAGCAGGTACAGAAAACTCGTAAAGAAGCTGATGGGATTTTGAAGGACTGTTTAGCCCTAGTCTGGGCACTGAGGAAGTTGAACCCTTCTTTGTATGGACAGGAATTCTCTCTCATAACGGGAATACAGATGGATTGTCCTGGCAAACTGACATGCCTACCACCTCCTAGTCCGGTCATCCCCAGGTTGACCCGCCAAAGGGTCAAGCCGGGTCTGCCGGAGTGTTCCACAAGGGGGGAGATATGTGACAGACCCTTCTGTCAGGACAGAAGGAGTTAATTGTGTTTAGCTAAGAAACTAATTTCTAAAGACAGGTTTTCTGGCCTCAGCTATTGTGTGCTATAATTACATTTAAGTAATAAACAGGCCATTGTTTAATCACCCTCAGAGAGCAGACGCTAGGTGATAAGACAAGCCAAATGTGTTTAAGTTGTTATCTGCCTAAGTAAAGTATTTAAGTAATGTAATTCTACTGTTTCATAAAAGGGCGTCTTCCCCTTTTTATCTAAATGTACAAGAGTCTTTCAACCCCCCCATCTGGGGTCAAACCTGTATAAATACTAGGCATCTAGCCTTTAATAAATGTCATTCTGTTTTAAACCTGAAACTGGCTGGGTTGTGAATTGCTGATTCCCTATGCAGGACATTGTTCATCTGGTATTAACCCTTGGTACACTGTTGGTACCGTAACAGTAATGTACAAATCAAATTGCACAGGGGGTGTATCAATATCAGCATAGTCTCTTAGAGTTAAAATTAAAACTCAAAACGGAAATGATTCACAGAACGAATTGAGTCTAAGGAGCAGATTTATTATTGTCTGTCCAACATGATACGCTGGTAAACTGCTTGTGTGCAATGTCGCCCCCTGCAGATTCGCAGCCAATCGGCCGCTGGCAGGGGGTGTCAATCAACTCGATCGTATAGGATAGGACGGATTGATGTCTACAGTCTCAGAGCAGGCGGACCAGTTATGGAGCAACGGTCTTAAGACCGCTGCTTCATAATTTCCGTTTCCAGCGAGCCTGAAGGCTTGTACAGAAACAAGGGCATCAGTGGCCATTCGGCCCTTGATAAATTAGCCCCAAAGGAGTAGATTTAACAAGCAGCTACTTTCTACGCCTGAAGTTTCCGGCTCGCCTGAAACGTAAGTTAAGAAGCAGACGATACAATCGGGATGATTGACACCCGCTGCTAGCGGCTGCGAATATGCAAGGAGCAACATTGCACAAGCAGTTCACCAGCGTATCATGTCAGACAATGATAAATCGGCCCCTTAGACTCAATTCGTTCTGTGAATAATTTCTGTTTTGAGTTTCAATTTTAACTCTAAGGGGTCAATTTATGATAGTGGGGACGCACATGATACAATGTAGCCTATCATGTCTGCCGCACATCGATAAATGCCGACAGCATACGCTGTCGACATTTATCATTGCACCAGCAGTTCTTGTGAACTGCTGGTACAATGCCGCCCCCTGCAGATTTGCAGCCAATGGGCCACTAGCAGGGGGTGTCAATCAACCCAATCGTATTCTGTCTGCCGCCTCAGAGCAGGTGGACAGGTTAAGGAACAGCGGTCTTTAGACCACTGCTTCATAACTTCTGATTCCGGCAAGCCTTCAGCCGTACGAAGCTTGATAAATTGACCCCTAAGAGACTATGCTGATATTGATACACCCCTTGTGCAATTGGATTTGTCCATTACTTTGACATACAAAACAGCCAATTAACTTCCTCCCCACAGTAACAGTCTGATCTTACAGTAGAGTTATATCTGTAAAAGAGGTAATGTGACTCATGCATGTGCCAAAACAGTATTTACGGTCTTTTAATAATGATATGTATTATATTTTCACAGACCTGATTAGAAAAGAAAATAGGTATTGTATAAAATATAACTGTTATCATAAAAAAACTGTTGAATAAAAAAACAATTTTTTTTAAAATACTCCTAGATTATTTTTTTAACAAATGTTAATTTTGTGTGTGTTTGTGTGCATATGATGTTCTGGTGTACATATATGTATATGCGTGTGCATATGATGTGCATGTGTATTTGTGTGTGAAGTGCATCTGTGTATATATTATGTGTCTGCGCACATAAAGGGGCCTATTGATTAAGCTCCGAAAGGAGTTTGACGGCCGTGTTTCTGGTGAGTCTTCAGACTCGCCAGTAACACAAGTTATGGAGCACCGGTCACAAAGACTGCTGCTCCATAACCCTGTCTGCCTGTTCTGAGCAGACGTACAGGAATCGACGAAATTCAACCCGATCGAGTACGATTGGGTTGATTGACACCCCCTGCTGGCGGCCCATTGGCTGCGAGTCTGCAGGGGGCGGCATTGCACCAGCAGATCTTGTGAGCTGCTTGTACAATGCTGAATACGGAGAGCGTATTGCTCTCCGCATTCAGCTATTTCTATCAGACCTGATCCGCACTGTCGGAACAGGTCCGACAGACATTTAATAAATGGGCCCCATGGAGTGTATGTGTGTATGCATATATATATGTGTGTGTGCGTGAGTATGGTGCACATGTGTGTATATATGTGTGTCTGTGTGCAGGTATGGTTATATGCGTATTGTGCGCATGTGTGCATATAAGTACTGTATGTATGTGTGTATGGTGTGCATGTGTATGCATGTGTGTGTGTTCCTGGCCTGCATGCATATGGGGTGCATGTGTGTATATATGTGTGTCTTTAGGTATGTGAGCATGTGTGTATATATGTATGCGTGTGCATATGGAATGTCTCGGTGTATGTATCTATTTGTGTGTGTGCGTATGGTGTGCATGTAGGTATATATGTGTGTGTAGGAAATGTTTGTGCTTATGTACGTGTTTGTGTGTGTGTGTGTGTATATATATATATATATATATATATATATATATTCGAATTGAAGAAGGGCACTATCAGGATTTATTTAGTAAATAAATACTTTCTTTATTTAGTAGAAACACGGTCGACGTTTCGGCCCTCAGTTGGGCCTTCATCAGGACAAATATAATCTTACAACTGCCTAGTGGCAGGGATCTCGGATCAGAAAAGGCGATCCGAGATCCCTGCCACTAGGCAGTTGTAAGATTATATTTGTCCTGATGAAGGCCCAACTGAGGGCCGAAACGTCGACCGTGTTTCTACTAAATAAAGAAAGTATTTATTTACTAAATAAATCCTGATAGTGCCCTTCTTCAATTCGAATATCTACAATTATTTTCAAGGATTGCACCCAGGTCGTGACTACTCCACCTGGTTGGAGTGCTGGGCTACAGGCTAAACAGACTTTTGTTTTATATATATATATATATATATATATATATATATATATAATATATATATATATATATATATATATATATATATATAAATGTGTATGTATGTATGTGGAATGTATGTGTATGTGCGTATGGTGTGCATGTATGGAAACTGCTGCTGACTCACTCAGCAATGCTATAGTCACACAACTTGGTTGTGCAACTAGAGCAGATGATTGGAACAGCGTCAGCTTCCGCTCAGGACTAGCAGTACCAGTCCTGAGCTGTACTTGTACTATATATTTAACCTTTTTGCTC
Source organism: Bombina bombina (assembly GCF_027579735.1). NCBI lineage: Eukaryota > Metazoa > Chordata > Amphibia > Anura > Bombinatoridae > Bombina > Bombina bombina. The sequence continues at coordinate 912,565,179 of NC_069499.1, forward strand.
AGTGTTAATTGCATAGAGTTGCCTGGTTGCTAGTCTTAAAAATACATGTTCTAATGATTAATGATTTTTCAATTTACTGCATGTGACAACCAGGGTTAACCAGTCCTGTGCCAGTCACTTGTTTGGCACAGAAAGGGTTAATTGACCCTTTCTACTGTCACTAATCTGACACAGTCTAGCCACTAAAGGCAAGCCTGTGTTTTAGTTCAGTGGGTGAAAGGGTTAGCAACATTCTCTAGTCTGTACCAGACTTAGAAAAAAATGCCAAAAACTCCCCTTTACTGCCACTCAAACTAAATAAGCTGCCACCACTTACGATTTTATGGGAAATCCTAAGGAAACCCAGAATACAATTTAGCAAAAAAATAACCTAAAATCACAGTACTAATACTACCAGTCTCTTTCACTAACGTGGTTCCAATATTAGACAAAGGCCAAAGCTTAATAATTGAATGATTTATTATGCAACACATTAACACAATGCATTATTAATAAAAAGGTGTTAACAAATAGCATTATACACAAGCAAACAGTTATAAAATAAAAAGGAGAAACAATAGAACACCTTATACTTTCCTAGCTTAGGTATCAACGCCAGGGAGATGGCAGGAAACAATGGTCACTCACTCTGTAGTGCAGAGCCTCCCATGAAGAATGAACAACTTTAATGTTAAAACACAGAATTTTATATCTCTTTCCAGGATATCATATTACCTTAGTCAACCTTCCTGCAGAGGGGCTAGGAAAATATCCACCCCTCTCTTTTAAGACCAAGCTCAGCATCTTTGACTGAAATAATAGAACACCTTATAATTTCTGTTAGGTAAATCTATTTCATGTGCACAGAAAGGCAGTCTCTTAGTGATGTTGTGAAGAGTATTTTGATACCAAACACCATATATATTGCATTCTTTATGTTTCAGGGGCATTAGTACTTATAAAAGCAGTAATTTGCAAGTTTGGCTGTCCTATCATTGACCCCAGTGTAGTCCCCGGATAGAGTCTCTGTGTTCCATCATTCCCTGTGCTAAAATGTTGTGGTAATAAAAATGACCATTTAGACAATAAAGTTCTCTTATGTGTATCTTACAAAGTATTTATGAGTGGTCTGGCATATCAAAGGGAAATCACATGCACACCTAAACGCAGCAACACATTTCTTCTTGAAAAACAAATGTTTTAAGCTCACAGGCTAAAGAATATTAACCCTTTAGAATCTAAATCATGAGGTATTCATGACACTGCATATTATAGTAATGTGTTTGAGAATTATTTTATTTGTGTTGATATTCAAGAGCAAGTCCCATCCTTGTTATGAGCCAGACAACTGTGTTGGTTTAAATACTGTAATTGTGTATCTGTTTGTTTATATGTGTGTGTGTATTTATATGTGAATAAATAAAAAAGTAAATTTCTAGGAACTGAAACTATCAGGATCCTGGGATTTATAAATGCTTGCCTTAAAAAAAGGAAATGCATAAATCAATTTATTTATTTTTACAGCTTTTGTTGCATGTTGCAAGACGGCTTGATCTTTTTGCTTAGCTTAAAGCCTTACTTAATGCTAGAGCCGCCTCTGAAGAAGATATTAGAAAGTATCTTACTAAGCGAGAGTGTTTGGAGTGGATCTAGGAGAAAATGTGTGTATACGTATGTGTATGTATATACAGTATCCCACAAAAGTAAGTACACCCCTCACATTTTTGTAAATATTTTATTATATCTTTTCATGTGACAACACTGAAGAAATGACACTTTGGTACAATGTAAAGTAGTGAGTGTACAGCCTGTATAACAGTGTTAATTTGCTGTCCCCTCAAAATAACTCAACACACAGGCAATAATGTCTAAACCGTTGGCAACAAAAGTAAGTACAAGTGAAGATCTCCAAATTGGGCCCAATTAGTCATGTGACTCATTAGTGTTACAAGGTCTCATGTGTGAATGGGGAGCAGGTGAGTTAAATTTGGTGTTATCGCTCTCACACTCTCTCATACTGGTCACTGGAAGTACAACATGGCACCTCATGGTAAAGAACGTTTTTGAGGATCTGAGAAAAAGAATTGTTGCTCTACATAAAGATGGCCTAGGCTATAAGAAGATTGCCAATACCCTAAAACTGAGCTGCAGTACTGTGGGCAAGACCATACAGTGGTTTCACAGAACAAGTTCCACACAGAACAGGGCTCGCCATGGTCGACCAAAGAAGTTGAGTGCACGTGCTCAGCGTCATATCCAGAGGTTGTCTTTGGGAAATGGACATATGAGTGCTCCAAGCATTGCAGAGGTTGAAGGGGTGGGGGTCAGCCTGTCAGTGCTCAGACATAACCCGCACACTGCATCAAATTGGTCTGCATGGCTGTCATTCCAGAAGAAGAGAGTGTAGAACAGTGAATAACTGTAAATTTGCTGCCCCCTCAAAATAACTCAACACACAACCATTAATGTCTAATCCGTTGGCAACAAATGTGAGTACAGCTCTAAGTGATAATGTCCAAATTGGGCCCAAAGTGTCAATATTTTGTGTGGTCACCCTTATTTTCCAGCACTGCCTTAACCCACTTGGGCATAGAGTACACCAGAGCTTCACAGGTTGCCACTGGAGTCCTCTTCCACTCCTTCATGATGATATTACGGAGCGTTTGAGGATGCCCCACAAATACTCAATAGGGTTTAGGTCTGGATACATGCTTGGCCAGTCCATCACCTTTACCCTCTGCTTCTTTAGCAAGGCAGTGGTCGTCTTTGAGGTGTGTTTGGGGTCGTTATCATGTTGGAACACTGCCCTGCGGCCCAGTCTCCGAAGGGAGGGGATCAGTATGTAACAGTACATGTTGGCATTCATGGTTCCCTCAATGAACTGTAGCTCCCCAGTGCCGGCAGCACTCATGAAGGTCCAGACCATGACACTCCCACCACCATGCTTGACTGTAGGCAAGACACACTTGTCTCTGTACTCCTCACCTGGTTGCCACCACACATGCTTGACACCATCTGAACCAAATAAGTTTATCTTGGTCTCATCGGATAACAGGACATGGTTACAGTAATCCATGCCCTACATTTGCTTATCTTCAGCAAAATTTTGACAGGCTTTCTTGTGCATCATCTTTAGAAGAGGCTTCCTTCTGGGACAACAGCCATGCAGACCAATTTGATGCAGTGTGTGGCATATAGTCTGAGCACTGACAGGCTGACTCCCCACCCCTTCAACCTCTGCAGCAATGCAGGCAGCACTCATAGATCTATTTACCAAAGTCAACCTCTGGATATGGAGTTGAGCATGTGCACTCAACTTTTTTGGTTGACCATGGCGAAGCCTGTTTTGAGTGGAACCTGTCCTGTGAAACCACTTTATGGTCTTGCCCATGTGCTGCAGCTCAGTTTCAGGGTCTTGGCAATCTTCTTATAGCCTAGGCCATCTTTATGTAGAGCAACAATTCTTTTTTCAGATCCTCAGAGGGTTCTTTGCCATGAAGTGACATGTTGAACTTCCAGTGACCAGTATGAGAGAGTGTGAGAGCAATAACACCAAATTTAACGCACCTGCTCCCCATTCACACCTGAGACCTTGAAACACTTATGAGTCACATGACACCAGGGAGGGAAAATAGCTAATTGGGCCCAATTTGGACATTTCCACTTAGGTGGCTGTGTGTTGAGTTATTTGAGGGGACAGCAAATGTACACTGTCATACAGGCTGTACACTCACTACTTTACATTGTAGCAAAGTGTAATTTCTTCAGTGTTGTCACATGAAAAGATATAATAAAATATTTACAAAAATGTGAGGGGTGTACTCACTTTTGTGAGATATTGTATGTATATGTATGTGTGTGTGTATATATATATATATATATATATATATATATATATATACTCCACATGGCAAAAAAACTATAATGGTCCAATTACATTTACTGACCAGACTCACTGCTTTAGTGTCAGTTTTGATAGTAGACACCTTCAATATATCAATTTATTCAACCTTGTCAATTAGATTTATAAAACATGTTGACGTTTCTCAGATATTATGCAACTATTTCATTTATTATCTTCAGAATACATTATTGTAACTCTAGAGCTTGCAATTCTTGCAATCTTTAGCTCTACTGTCCATATTTATAGATCTCTGCTCACATTCAATAAAGGGTCAACTGTTATTGTTTAAAAAGATAATCCCTTTATTACCTATTCCACAGTTTTGCATAAACAATACGGTTATATTAATATACTCTTTACCTCTGTGATTACCTTGTATCTAAGCTTCTGCTGACTGCCCCCATATTTCAGTTCTTTTGGCAGACTTTTATTCTAGCTAATCACTGCTGACTTATAAATAACTCCACAGGAGTAAGTGAAATGGTATCTATATGGCACACATGAACTAGCTCTGTCTAGCTGTGAAAAACGGTCCAACTGTACTGTGGTAAAAAGGCTTAGAAATCAGCACATGACCCTTCCTAAGTTAAGCTTTCAAAAAAGAATACAAATACAAAGCAACTTTGATGATAAAAGTACATTGGAAAGTTGTTTAAAATGGCATGCCCTATCTGAATCATGAAAGTTTAATTTTGGTAAAAATGTCCCTTTAAGTTTTGCTTTACTTTTATGGTGCTCTAAAATGTTGTCCCTCTATAAATGACTGCGCCATTTCCAAACCAACACACTCAAAAGTTCCCCTGTTTTGTTCTCTTCCAATAAGCTTTCCCCCCACCCCCCACTTAAAGGACTCCATTTATAAAGCAGCAATTGCTGCTGTGGAGGACTGTCGTTTAACCTTAAAGATGGGGATTGAAAATATTCTGATCCGATCAGGATGATTGACAGCCCCTGCTAGTCGCAGATTGGCCGCTAGCAAGCATGGGGCAGATTGCCCAAGCATTACTTGTGAAATGTTTGTGCAATGCTAAATGTGGACAGTGTATGCAGTACAGTTGCATGGATGTCCAGCGTACATGATTCGCTGTAGCGAAATGGAGCTCATAGTGGCATAAAAGTGCGAAAAGAAAGTGTTCTAATGTGATATAGCATTTCATTGTTGTATTGTTGCTTGTATTTTCTACCTCTGCAAATGGTTTAAACAAATAGTAAAAGTTATCTTCAGAGCAGCAAAACACTACTGGGGGCTAGCTGAACACATATGAAGAGCCAAATGCACCAAAACTACCATCAGGCTTAGGGGTCCATTTATCATTGTGCGGACTGACATGATCCGCTATAGCGAACCATGTCCGCCACACATAGATAAATGCCGACAGCATCCGCTGTCGGCATTTATCATTGCACCACCAGTTCTTGAGAACTGCTGGTGCAATACCATCCCCTGCAGATTCGCAGGGCCGCTAGCAGGGGGGTGTCAATCAACCCGATCGTATCCAACAGGTTATGGAGCAGCGGTCTTTAGACCGCTGCTTCATAACTTGTGTTTCTGGCGATCCTGAAGGCTCGCCAGAAACACAGGACATCAAGCTCCGTTCGGGGGCTTGATAAATAGACCCCTTAGGCTCTGATGTTCAAAACATCAAAGAAAAGGGTTGTGGCCAAGCAGTGACGTCATCACCGCATCTCCGACATTGATGCCCGAAGTGGGCCTACACAGCACAGACTGTGTGCTCACTGAAACTAAAATAGTTTCAGTGTAGATACACTCCAAATATTGCCTGCTGGACCAAAGTTTAACTACATCTATCCTAACTACCCCAGGCAATGACACATATGGCCGCTACCCTCCTTGCAACCTGCACTTCGCATTGGTGTTTATATGTCCGAATCAAAGTGCAGGCTACTCCCACTAGTGCGCCCCGCTAACTCCCCTTGAATGCCTATACCTGTGTCACATCTAGGCTATAATCTCCCTGCTCCACCTAGCTCCCTCCCACCTACTGCCTACACCTACGTAAGGGCTAACCTACAATCCCTCTGCAGTCCACCGCCCAGCTAACTCCTCCTGACTGCCTATACCTATGTCACGCATAACCTACACTCCACTGGAATGCCCCAGCTAACTCCCACATACTGCCTACTGTCTAAAAAACAACTGACTATAATAAACTATACTAAATAGTAAACCTCCCCATTATAAATATAGGAGCTATGTCGCTAAAATTATTAACAATGTTTAAATGATGTGTCATGGAGCTGCACTAAATGCCGGTGGACGAAAGCCGGAGGGAAGGAAAAGCCTTGTCGGCATTGCTGGGTTCCTGGAACTAAGCACCCGAAATTGAGCCCCTGTCCAGCGCATTTTAAATGGGGTGCCAAGTAAGCAGGGTGCAGGGGATCAAGTCGCAGTATATTGTTGGCAATTTGATGAGGCCCCTGGGGATACCACTTGTTTGGGGGTGCTACCTTCTGGGCGGAATGAGGGCTAAATTCTGGTCTAGCGCTCAGTTCCAGGAGCCCAGCTAATCCGGCAAGATTTTGCCGGCCCTCTGGCGTTTACCATATCTCCTTGACAAAATATGCATTGTCATGTACAATTTAGATTATTTAAGTATTTTAGATATCTTAAAATTTATGTATTGCTGCTTGCTATTATTTCAAACATAAATATATATTTAAAAATATATATTTATGTTTAAAATAATAGAAAGAAACATTAAATATCTTTTACTCTATAGATAATATACAATACTTTAAACAATATGCATTGTACATGACTAGGCATATCATTTAAACATTGTCCCCTAAACTGCCAAAACCTAATACTAACTGTAGAAGCTATTGTCCTACACATAAGTATTCAATATTTAAAATGATCCAACATCGGATCAAGAGAAGCTGAATTTTCACACGGTAAGTACAAACTTTGGGGTTAATTAGGGCTTTTTTGCACTGTTTTTTTTTTTATTGAAGAATAGGCTTTTTCTTTTTTAAGACATGGTGAGTCCACGGAATCAGCAATTACTGTTGGGAATATCACTCCTGGCCAGCAGGAAGAAGCAAAGAGCACCACAGCAAAGCTGTTAAGTATCACTTCCCTTCCCACAACCCCAATCATTCTCTTTGCCTTCAGTGCAAGGAGGAGGTGAAGTTTAGGTGTCTGTTTAAGATTTCTAATATCAAGATATTTTTTTTTTATTTTAGAAGCCTGAGCATGCTTGCTCTGATCTTCCCTGACAATCTGGGTCTAGCTATACTCCACGTTAATCTCCTCAGTAGGGCTGTTGTAGCTTTTAAGCACTTAGGAACTTGGTGGGTGGGCCTCACTGCATTTTCCTGACAAAATTGCTGCCCTGCAACAGAATGCCAGAGTAGGCTTACTCTGTTCCTTCTTATTCACAGGTCTCTGTGAGGAGTGGCTTTCCCATCATGCCAGGTGAGCTGGCTCCCTGTCAGACAGGTAAGGGTGCAGGTAAGTGCCATTTTATTTCTTAAAGTGGAGAAAAAAGCTTGGTACTCAGAAGTTAATAGTCTGCACCTTAATTTGGACCTTTATCCTGAGAGTCAGGATACTAGTAGACAGGATAGCAGGGCACTGTGGTGATACAGGACACCAGAGTCCTAGAGGTAAATTATACCTGATGGTTCAGGACAAAAGTTTATACAGTTGCTGTGTTTTAACTTTATTGGGGTTAGACTACCTCTATTGCAGCTGTGACATCAGGAGGGCAGACTTCTCTCCCCTGAAGCAGCGCATGCTTTTTCTTGGCGCCTTTCCCTCAGAGTAATGGCTTCTGTGACCCTCTCCTGTTTAAACCCTGGTCCCCCAACAAATTCCATTCCTAGGCTTCCAGCTAAAAAAGGCCTCTCCTTTGTGCACTATAATATCCACAGCCTACTACCAAAATCGATGCACTGCAAGCTTGGTGTTTACAATACAAGCCCAAAATCATTGTAATCTCTGAATCGTGGCTAACTGCAAAAATACCTGACTCTGCCATTGCAATACATGGGTATTCATGCCATAGAAATGACAGAGAAAAGAGAAGAGGCTGCATTGTAATTTATGTTGACAATTCCACAAAGTACACCCCCTTACAAAAAAATGTAGCTCTCCTGCCACCTTTGATTTCCTTTCTGGCACAATTGAAATCCCATGCAGTAAATCAATCATTGTTGCAGGAATCTACCGCCCACCTAGCTCCCCTGTGCATTCCATTTCTGACATAGCACATCTCCTTAGGGAAACCTTAGCTCAAAACCCAAAAAGTGAAATTTTGGTTTTTGGAGATTTTAATATTTATTGACTGAATCCAAAAAATAATAGTTGTTGCTCACTGTTTAATTCCTTGCAGCTAACGCAATTAATCTCCTCCTCAACTCGCATAAACATCAAAAGCCATAATCACACCCTGTTCGATTGGATTCTCTCCACTTCTCCCAACCGAATCCAAGAGGCAGGTGTTCTCCCTAACAGTTTCAGTGACCACTGCTTAGTGTACTGCGTGCGCAAAATAAAGGCAACTAAATCCTCTCCGAAGGTTAAAATCACCAGGTCCTTCAAAAAATGTAATCTTCAATCATTTCTAAATGACATCAAGACCCTCCCCTAGAACAGATTATACCTAATCCCAGATCTAGACTCTGCAGCTGAATTCCTTCAGTCTGAACTCCTACAAGTTTGGAATTTAAATGCCCCGCTGCGTAAGGTGAGAGTTAAAGGAGCACACTTGAATTGGATCGCAGCTGACCTTATTCTAATGTACCAGTTTCGGGATTCATTGTGGTCAAAGTTCAAAAATACCAGCTCTATGAACGATCATTGTGTATATAGACAATGGCAAAATATATGCACTAATCAAACAAAATTTCTGTGAAAATCTGAACAATAACATATCAAACCCTAGAAAGTTTTGGAAAATCATAAATAACTTACACACTCCACCAATCCACTCCCAACCCTCCACTGTCAAAGTGGACAACCAAACCCTGCAACTTCCCTTAGAAGTAGCAAATGCCTTTAACAATTATTTAGTTGAAATGCTCCACCACCCTGATTGACAAACTAATAAATGACACACATCCTGAAACTACAAATGTAGATCAGTCCCCTCTAAATCTGCAAAGGCCCAATACAGAGAAGTTCAATTTTAGACCTGTACCCATCAGTGTCGTTAAACACCTTAATAATCTAAAAATGAAAAACCAGTCTGGACCTGATCAAATCCCAGCAATGCTGTTGAAGCTCAGTGCGCCGGTAATTGCTAAACCTGTCACAACCATAAATAACGATTCCTTGGTGTCTGGATACATACCCAAACTTTGGAAGACTGCAAGAATTGTGCCTATCCATAAAAGTGGTGAGATAACCTTGGTTTCTAATTATCGCCGAATATCATTGCTTCCAGTATTGTCAAAAATCTTAGAAAAGTGCGTCCATACACAACTATGTGAGTATTACCAACAATCTAACTATCTGACCCCTGATCCATCAGGTTTTTGCCCAAACCACTCCACTATTACTGTCTTCCTAAAAGTTTGAAACGACATCCAAACTAATCTCGGCCCCCTACTATTCACATTATTTATAAATGATCTGCCAAATATCTGCAAATTCTCAACTGTTCACATGTACGCAGACGACACGGTAATCTATGCAAGCAAATCCGATCTGCCGCAGCTCGAGGCAGTGCTCCAAGACCAGTTCACAGAGGTAGAAAAGTGGATCTCAAAAAACAAACTCTTCCTAAACACTGACAAAACTGTCACAATGATCTTTGGAAAGGTACCTAAATTACACAAACTACAAAATTCCCATCTACGCATCAAAACAAAATCAATGAACACGCTGATCGCAGTCAACTCTTTCAAATTCTTGGGCATGTTGTTAGACCCCAATCTATCTTTTGGCCTCCACATAGAAAAACTTGCATCTAAACTCTATCAAAAACTAGGTGCCCTGTACAGAAACAAATCCTGTCTAAGCCCTACAGTAAAGGAAAAGATTGAAAGATTGTACTGCAAATGCTGATGCCGATCATGGATTATGGGGATGTAGTATATGCACCTGCACTGCAAACTCACCTTAAAAAAACTTAAAACATTGTATAATTTGTTCTGCCGCTTTGTGCTACAATGTAACTACAGGACCCACCATTGTGACATGCTAAAAGAACTAAACTGGCAGTCGCTGGAATCCAGACGCACCCTCCATCTTTCCAGCCTTGTGTTTAAGAGCTTTTCTGGAAAGCTCCCACCCTACCTTGGCAGTTCCCACCTCCCATAACCTCTGATCCAGTACCAGCACATTATTTAGTCTGCCTCCATACAAAAAGAAAGCAGCTTGATCCTCCTTTCCTACAGAGCACCACAATTATGGAACGACCTCCCGCACACTTTTAAACCTTCCCCAAGCCTAAAATCCTTTAAGAGATCCCTCTCTACATATGTCAAGACAGAATGCACCTGTCATGGTTGATTATATATTTCCTACCTGTTCTATGTTAAATTTTGCATATATTGTGTATTATTATTGTTTTTTTTATTTTATTTTATTGTACCCTATTGTATTAATGCAATGTTTTGTGGACCCAGGACATACTTGAAAATGAGAGAAATCTCAATGTATCCATCCTGGTAAAATATTTTATAAATAAATAAATAAAGCCCCGCTTGTTGTGAAGTCGCTCCGTGGCAGTAGGAACAGGTAGGCACCACAGCCAGAGAGGTTTTATATATATAAAAATATAAATATTGTTTTTTGGGGTACAATTTTATTAAGGTATTTCTTCATTATTCATAAGTCTTTGGGACTGTTTTGAGCCTTAAAGAGACAGTAACATTTTTTTTTTAATTAAAAAAATAATAAAAAAAAATTCTGGAAAATACTTTCACCTAGATTACGAGTTTTGCGTTAGAAGCTATGCGGTGCTAATGAGCAGTTTATGCTCACCGCTCACTTACAGACAGCACTGGTATTACAGGTTTTTACAAACCCGGCGTTAACCGCAAAAAAGTGATCGTAGAGCAAAATTTTGCTCCACATTCCACCTCAAAACCAGTGCTGCTTACGTTAGCGGTGAGCTGGCTGAACGTGCTCATGCACGATTTCCCCATAGGAATCAATGGGGGAGAGCCGGCAGAAAAAAAACCTAACACCTGCAAAAAAGCAGCATTTAGCTTCTAACGCAGCACCATTAATTCCTATCGGGAAAATACATTTATGTCTACACCCTAACATGAACCCTGAGTCTAAACATCCCTAATCTTACACTTATTAACCCCTAATCTGATGCCCCCGACATCACCAACACTTACATTATATTGATTAACCCTTAATCTGCCACTCTGGACACCGCCGCCACCTACATTATATTTATGAAACCCTAATCTGCTGCCCCCAACATCGTCGACACATACATTATATTTATTGACCCCTAATCTGCTGCCCCCAACGTCGCCGCCACTATATTAAAGTTATTAACCCCTAAATCTAAGTTTAACCCTAACACTCCTAACTTAAATATAATTTAAATAAATCTAAATAAAATTACTATTATTACCTAAATAATTCATATTTAAAACTAAATACTTACCTATAAAATAAACCCTAAGCTAGCTACAATATAACTAATAGTTACATTGTATCTAGCTTAGGGTTTATTTTTATTTTACAAGCAATTTTTTTATTTATTTTAATTAGGTAGAATAGTTACTAAATAGTTAATGTTAACTATTTAATAACTACCTAGTTAAAATAAATACAAATTTACCTGTAAAATAAAACCTAACCTAAGTTACAATTACACCTAACACTACACTATAATTAAATGAATTCCCTAAATTAAATACAATTAAATACAATTAAATAAAATTATCTAAAGTACAAAAACCCCCCACTAAATTACAGAAAATAATAAACAAATTACAAGATTTTTAAACTAATTACACCTAATCTAATCCCACTAACAAAATAAAAAAGCCCCCCCAAAATAAAAAAGCCCTACCCTACACTAAATTACAAATAGCCCTTAAAAGGGCCTTTTGCGGGGCATTGCCCCAATGTAATCAGCTCTTTTACCTGTAAAAAAAAAGTACAAATCCCCCCCAACATTAAAACCCACCAACCACACAACCAACCCTACTCTAAAACCCACCCAATACCCCCTTAAAAAAACCTAACACTAACCCCTTGAAGATCACCTTACCAGGAGAAGTCTTCACCCAAACGGGACGAAGTCCTCAACGAAGCCGGGATAAGTCTTCATCCAAGCAAGGGTGAAGTGGTCCTCCAGACGGGCAGAAGTCTTCATCCAGACGGTATCTTCTATCTTCATCCATCTGGCGCGGAACGGGTCCATCTTCAAGACATCTGGCACGGAGCATCCTCTTCCATCAAAGTCTTCGTACTAAATGACGGTTCCTTTAAGTGACGTCATCCAAGATGGCGTCCCTTCAATTCCGATGGGCTGATAGAATTCTATCAGCCAATCGGAATTAAGGAAGAAAAAATCCTATTGGCTGATGCAATCAGCCAATTGGATTGAGCTGGCATTCTATTGGCTGATTGGAACAGCCAATAGAATGCCAGCTCAATCCAATTGGCTGATTGGATCAGCCAATAGGATTGAAGTTCAATCCTATTGGCTGATTGCATCAGCTAATAGGATTTTTTCTACCTTAATTCCAATTGGCTCATAGAATTCTATCAGTTAATCGGAATTGAAGGGACGCCATCTTGGATGACATCACTTAAAGGAACCGTCATTTAGTAAGAAGACTTTTAGAGTAGGGTTGGTTGTGTGGGTGGTGGGTTTTAATGTTGGGGGGGGATTTGTACTTTTTTTTACAGGTAAAAGAACTGATTACTTTGGGGCAATGCACAGCAAAAGGCCCTTTTAAGGGCTATTTGTAATTTAGTGTAGGGTAGGGCTTTTTTATTTTGGGGGTCTTTTTTATTTTGTTAGGGGGATTAGATTAGGTGTAATTAGTTTAAAAATCTTGTAATTTGTGTATTATTTTCTGTAATTTAGTGTTTGTTTTTTTGTACTTTAGATAATTTTATTTAATTGTATTTAATTTAGGTAAGTCATTTAATTATAGTGTAGTGTTAGGTGTAATTGTAACTTAGGTTAGGTTTTATTTTACAGGTACTTTTGTATTTATTTTAGCTAGGTAGTTATTAAATAGTTAACTTTAACTATTTAGTAACTATTCTACCTAATTAAAATAAATAAAAACTTGCTTGTAAAATAAAAATAAACCCTAAGCTAATAACTAATAACTATTTAATAACTATTGTACCTAGTTAAAATAAATACAAACTTTCCTGTAAAATAAAAATAAAAACTAAGCAAGCTACAATGTAACTATTAGTTATATTGTAGCTAGCTTAGGGTTTATTTTATAGGTAAGTATTTAGTTTTAAATAGGAATAATTTAGTTAATGATAGTTATTTTTATTTAGATTTATTTAAATTATATTTAAGTTAGGGTTAGGGTTAGACTTAGATTTAGGGGTTAATAACTTTAATATAGTGGTGGCGACGTTGGGGGCAGCAAATTAGTGGTTAATAAACATAGGTAGGTGGCGGAGATGTTAGGAATGGCAGATTAGAGGTTAGGTTAATAAAAAGTAACTAGTGTTTGCAAGGCGGGAGTGCAGCGGTTTAGGGGTTAATATATTTATTAGTGGCGGTGATGTCCGGTTCGGCAGATTAGGGGTTAAAAATTTTATTATAGTGTTTGTGATGTGGGAGGGCCTCCGTTTAGGGGTTAATAGGTAGTTTATGGGTGTTAGTGTACTTTTTAGCACTTTAGTTAAGAGTTTTATGCTACTGCGTTGTAGTGTAAAACTCTTAACTACTGTGAGGATTTATTATATAATTAATATGAACCCAGTTGTATCTACTCCACTCAGTCTCACACCAAACCTAGGTACCTTGATAAACTAGGAACCTTATTATGCTCATTGACTGAGGGTGACCTGTTTAGGTCAAAAGTAAATAACAACTATCTTTAGTTGTTGGAGATATGCACAACAATGTGAGTGTGCTAATACTCTCCTAAGTACTATAATAGCATTTGCTAAACAATAGATAATCTCTTTGGATATAGAATAAAATATAACTTTATGTAATTGAAGCTCTGTTAGTATCTCTTTAAATAGATTGTAGCTTATCAATCAGGTACAATACTTTAATGTTCAGGTTAGTAAAGTTCATATGCAACCTTATTTATGAATGCAGCAGAATTGTTATGGCAGTGTATTGTATGCAGAAATAACCAGGATATATGCAGAGGATGTTAAACATGCACACTTTCCATTAGTAACGTATATGTATAAGCTTGATTAGTTAGTATATACAGTCTTAGGAACATATGATATTAGCGTAACTTCAGCAATAACTTTATGTTTAGTACGATACCCAACACTTCATGACCAGCGTGTACTTGTGAAGACTATGCTTGATAGCAATTCAGTTGTCCTGAGAAGCAGTGTTGAATCCGGCAACAGAGAGGAGCTGCGACACTGACTCCCGGAGTGCTGATGACGTCAGACGCCGAACTACTGCAGACACGCTGAATGTCAGTTAGCGTTTCAGAATGAAGTATGCTGTCCTGTGATTGAAGAGAACTTTGCAGATATAAAGTTAGAAAACAACTTGACGAAAATGGAGAGAGCTTCTTGAAAGTTGTGATCACTCCTCATGTGAATCAAATTACCAAGCATCGATGAATTAGAGAGGAGGGCTTATAAAGGCATAACGGTCATGTGATATTATGTTTAAAGGGACAGTGAAACGTGGAAAAGATGAAGTATAGAGATTGGGAATTACTGTGATATGACAGGACACCCCCCTTAACGATCTGCTCCGCAGATCAGGGTTTGGGACGGTCTGGATGTCTGCGATGAAACAGAGATACCAATCTAGGGGCTGATAAGTTAGTGGATGGTTCCCAAGAATCCTCTTCTGATGAATAATTTTTCCACCGAACTAAATACTGTAGAGAATTCTTATAGAATCTAGAATCCAAAATGGAATCAACTTCATATGATACTTCATCCTCAATGAGTGTCGGAACTTCAGTTGTCAAGGCTTGATCTCTGACTGGAACATAAGGTTTCAAAAGGTATACATGAAATGTTGGATGTATCTTAAAAGAACTTGGTAGTTGTAAAGTGACAGCATTAGCATTAACAATCCTAATAATTTTGTAAGGACCAATAAACAGAGATCCAAGCTTTTTACTGGGAATGTGAAGCTTCAAGTGTTTAGAAGACAACCAAACTAGATCTCCCACCTTATACTCAGGAGGTTTTGTTCTCCTTAAGTCATAATAACGTTTTTGCCTTTCTTGAGATTGTAGTAAAATCTGTTTTAGTTGAATGAATCCTTCAGCAATTGTATTCACAGTGTCATTTACCAAGGGACAAAAACTTTCTGATCTTTGAAGAAGATGATAAGAGGGATGAAACCCATAGTTAATGAAAAATGGAGTTGTATTGGTAGATGAATTAATGGTGTTATTATATGAGAATTCAGCAGTAGGAAGAAGAGAAGACCAGTTGTCTTGCTGAAATGTACAGTAGCATCTTAGATATTGCTCTAAACTCTGATTAGTCCTTTCGGTCTGACCGTTTGTTTGAGGATGGTAAGCTGAACTCAAACGGCGATCAATATGCAAACTAGAACAGAGTTGTGTCCAAAATCGAGAGGTAAATTGTGTACCCCTGTCAGTCGTAATAGACTTAGGTAACCCATGCAATCTGACAATATGTTTGATGAACAATTCTGCTGTTTCTGAAGCTGTTGGCAAAGTGTGAATAGGTATAAAATGTGCCATTTTTGAAAAGAGATCCACAACAACCAGGATTACTGTGTTGTTAGAAGAGGGAGGTAGATCGACAATGAAGTCTAGGGCAATATCTTGCCAAGGTCTGTCAGCGATTGGAAGAGATAGAAGTAAACCATAAGGGTGAATTCTTTGAGATTTACATTTGGTACATACAGCACACCCTTGTATGTACTGTTTTACAGACTGAATCATATGCGGCCACCAAAAATCCCTTTGAATTAAATGAAGAGTTTTCTTGAAACCAGGATGTCCTGAAAGTGGAATATCATGTGCCATAGCTAAAATGTCATTCCTAAGAGATTCTGGAACATACAGTGCATGACCATGGTAAAAAAATCCATCATTACCTTTATGAATCCTAGAATCATTAATCAATGGATCATTCTGTTGTTGTTCTTTGAGAATAGATGTTTTTCCCACTAAGAGGCCAATGAATTTTTCTGGTGGTATTATTGAGTTTAGTTCAGAACTCTCAGTTAATGGAGTTGAATATCTAGATAGAGCATCTGCCTTTGTATTTCTTACTCCTGGACGATAAGTGATTATAAAATCAAATCTAGTAAAGAATAAACTCCATCTGACTTGTCTGGAAGAAAGACTTTTGTTAGTTTTTAGATATTGTAGATTACGATGATCTGTAAATATGATGATTGGAAATCTTGCGCCTTCTAATAGATGTCTCCAAAATTCTAATGCAGCCTTGATGGCTAGAAGTTCTTTTTCCCCAATTGGGTAATTAATTTCGGCCGAATTCATAACCCGAGAATAATATGCAACAGGATGAAGCATGTTGGTAGAAGAATCTTTTTGAGACAGAATGGCTCCTATTGCAAATTCGGATGCATCTACTTCTAATGTATATTGTTTCGATGGATCTGGGAATTGTAGAATTGGAGCGGTAATGAAACTATGTTTGAGAGCGTTAAAAGACTCATCTGCCTGTTGGTTCCAGTGGTATTTGTTATTCTTTCGGGTGAGTAATGTGAGAGGTTTTGCAATAGTAGAGAAACCTTTAATAAATTTTCTATAAAAATTTGAGAATCCTAGGAATCTCTGGAGCTCTTTCTTATTTTTTGGAATAGGCCAGTTAGTGATAGCTTGTACTTTGTTGTCCTCCATGGATATTCCTTTTGGTGAAATATGATACCCCAGGAAAGAAATAGTATCAGAATTGAATATACATTTTTCTGCCTTAACATATAAGTTGTTCTGTCTTAATCTTGAAAGAACTGTTCTGACATGTTGTATGTGATCCTCTTTGGAATTTGAATAAATGAGAATATCGTCCAAATAAATGACAATGTATGTGTCAAGTAAATCTTTGAAAACATCATTAATGAAAAACTGAAAAGTTGCAGGTGCATTGCACAAACCAAAAGGCATGACACAATACTCATAGAGACCATACCTAGTGCGAAAGGCAGTTAACCATTCATCACCTTTGCGAATTCTAATTAAATTATATGCACCTCTTAAATCCAGTTTGGTGAAAATGGTAGCACCCTGTAACCTCTCTATGAGTTCTGGAATAAGAGGTAAAGGATATCTATTTTTTATTGTACAATTGTTCAGTTGTCTATAGTCAATTATAGGCCTGAGACTGTCATCTTTATTCTTCACGAAAAAGATCCCGGCACCAGCTGAAGATGTAGAAGGCCGAATAAAACCTTTCTTTAGATTTTCCTCAAGATATCCTTTGAGATGAAGCAGTTCTGGTTCAGAGAGTGGATATATACGACCATAAGGGATTTTACTGTTTGGTTTTAAATCGATAGGACAGTCGTAGGGTCTGTGGGGAGGTAGAGATTGAGCCTCAACCTTATCAAAAACATCATAAAAATCTGAATACTCTGTTGGTATATTTGTGATATCAACCTGTAATATAGTTTGTGATTGTGTACAGTGTTTTTTACAATATGGTGAGTCGAAGGAAATAGTACCACTATTCCATGAGATGTTTGGTTGATGTTTCTTTAGCCATGAGAGTCCTAGAATTATGGGGTACAAAGGGGAATGAATAACCTCAAAGGTACACAATTCAGAGTGACCTGATGAAAATGTTAATGATAATGGATCAGTATGATGGGTAACGGGACCTGAATTGATAAAAGAACCATCAACAACTCGAATAGGTAATGCAATTAATTTTTTAATTATAGGAATCTTGTGATTTTCAACAAAGGATGAATGAATGAAATTATTAGTTGCTCCTGAATCGATTACCACCTGGGCTTTAAGTTGATGTTGATCCCACTGTAGACAAACAGAAAGAGTAAAGTGAGATGAGTTTTTTATAACAGTCTCATTTAAATGAGCTATCTCTTGCTTACCCTTTTTTGATTTTAACAGAATTGGACACTCCTTTACTCCGTGATCCTTAGCAGCACAATATAAACAAAGATTAAGTTGTCTTCGTCTAGCCTTTTCTTCAGGTTTAAGAGGACCTTTGACAAAACCTATCTCCATAGGCTCATCTGTTAAACGGACAGTGGAAACTGAATGAGAGCTATAGGCTTTCTTGGTGGATAATTCTGATGACCCTCTTTCAATCTTCCTTTCCCTCAAACGACGATCAATAGATATAGACAAGGTCATAAGATTTTCTAAGTCCTTAGGAATAACCACACGTGCCAATTCATCTTTTAGAGCATCCGCTAATCCAATACGGAATTGATTTGTCAAAGCTGGGTTATTCCACTGTGTGTCAGGTGCCCATCTTTTGAAATCAGTTATATATTCTTCTACAGGGCGTCTACCTTGTCGCAGATGTCTGATAGAATTTTCTGCTGAAGCTTGTTTGTCGTGATCTTCATATAGTAAGGACATGGCATTAAAAAATGATTCTAATGAGTTTAAGATAGGATCTTCTTTCTCATAGTATGCATTAGCCCATGCCTTGGCTTCACCAGTGAGATAAGAAATTACCGTTAGAACTTTAACCCTTTCGGTAGGATAGGTTCTTGGTTTCAATGAAAATAATAAAGTACATGAATTCTTAAAGTCTCTAAATTGAGTTCTGTCTCCAGAAAATCTCTCAGGTGGACATATTTGTGGCTCAGGAGAAACAAGAGGTGTTGGTAAAGTTTGAGTAGGTACATGATCTCTAATATATTTTCGTAATTCCTGATTTTCAACTTGGAGGTCCCTAAGACCCTGGATCATTATATCCATATTTTGAGAAAGGGTTCCAACACGGTTGGACAATTCAGTAACATCCATTATAGATACAAGTGGGTTAAGGGTGGCTTGGTAATATGTGAGGATTTATTATATAATTAATATGAACCCAGTTGTATCTACTCCACTCAGTCTCACACCAAACCTAGGTACCTTGATAAACTAGGAACCTTATTATGCTCATTGACTGAGGGTGACCTGTTTAGGTCAAAAGTAAATAACAACTATCTTTAGTTGTTGGAGATATGCACAACAATGTGAGTGTGCTAATACTCTCCTAAGTACTATAATAGCATTTGCTAAACAATAGATAATCTCTTTGGATATAGAATAAAATATAACTTTATGTAATTGAAGCTCTGTTAGTATCTCTTTAAATAGATTGTAGCTTATCAATCAGGTACAATACTTTAATGTTCAGGTTAGTAAAGTTCATATGCAACCTTATTTATGAATGCAGCAGAATTGTTATGGCAGTGTATTGTATGCAGAAATAACCAGGATATATGCAGAGGATGTTAAACATGCACACTTTCCATTAGTAACGTATATGTATAAGCTTGATTAGTTAGTATATACAGTCTTAGGAACATATGATATTAGCGTAACTTCAGCAATAACTTTATGTTTAGTACGATACCCAACACTTCATGACCAGCGTGTACTTGTGAAGACTATGCTTGATAGCAATTCAGTTGTCCTGAGAAGCAGTGTTGAATCCGGCAACAGAGAGGAGCTGCGACACTGACTCCCGGAGTGCTGATGACGTCAGACGCCAAACTACTGCAGACACGCTGAATGTCAGTTAGCGTTTCAGAATGAAGTATGCTGTCCTGTGATTGAAGAGAACTTTGCAGATATAAAGTTAGAAAACAACTTGACGAAAATGGAGAGAGCTTCTTGAAAGTTGTGATCACTCCTCATGTGAATCAAATTACCAAGCATCGATGAATTAGAGAGGAGGGCTTATAAAGGCATAACGGTCATGTGATATTATGTTTAAAGGGACAGTGAAACGTGGAAAACATGAAGTATAGAGATTGGGAATTACTGTGATATGACAACTACTGACTTTTAAATGCGGTACCAGTCTTGACAGGAGAGGGTGTACCGCTCACTTTTTGTCAGACTCGTAATACCGGCGATATGCAAGTCCCATTGAAAATATAGGATATGCAATTGACATAAGTGGATTTGCGGTATTTACCAAGTCTGGCCAAAAAAGTGAGCGGTAGACCGGCCAACGCTGCTTTTTAAGCCTAACACCAAATTTGTAATCTAGCCGTTTGTGTTTTTTGCTGCAAGATGGACTTAGAGCCTATGCCTGTTAAAGAGTGCAAACTTTGCTTGAATGCCCAAGTTGAACCCCCTTTACCTTTTTAAAGTTCTTGTATTGAAAGAACTTTAATGTACGACAGTTTGATTCTGAGCCACCATTCCTTCAAGTGGATGCTGTCCAGGCAATGTCTCAGCCTCTTCCACAAGTGTCCCAAACTGTATTATCGTCACATGCAGTGCCATGCATTTCCTCTCAATCTCCTGATGGAGTGTACTTGAAGGCCAAAATTGCGGCCCATGTATCCTCAGCGGCCATCCCCATGCTGCAGGCGAAACGTAAGAGGAAGATTTAAGAATGAGATAGTAATGTATCAGATCCGGTTCAGGCTAACCAGTTTGCTCTTTCCCATAAGTCGGAAGAGGAGGATACCTCAGTAGCCTCTGAGGGCGAAATCTCATATTCAGATAGTATAATTCCTTCTTCTGATGCTGAAGTGGTTTCCTTCTGATTCAAGCTTGAACACCTTCGTGTTTTACTAAAGGAGGTTTTAGCCACTTTGGACAACTCCGATATGACTATCGTTGTCAACCCTAAGAAGTCTAGCAAATTAAATAGATATTTTGATGTTCCCTCCCCTGGGGAGGTGTTTCCAGTTCCAGACCATGCTATGGAGATTATTGCCCAGGAATGGGAGAGACCAGGAATTCCTTTTTCCCCCTCTCCAGTTTTTAGGAAAATGTTCCCAGTGGCTGAGTCCATCAAGGAGTTTTGGCAGACGGTTCCCAAAGGGAAAAGGGCAATTTCCACATTGGCTAAGAGAACTAATATTCCTATTGAGGATAGTTGCTCTTTCAAGGAATTTATGGATAAGAAGCTGGAGGCCTTCTTAAAGAAGATGCATATTTATCAGGGGTTACAATGGCAACCAGCAGTGTGTATTGCCACAGTAACAAGTGTGACAGCTTATTGGTTTGATGCCTTGTCAGAGTCCCTCCAAGCTCAGACTCCTTTGGAGGAGATTCAGGATAGGATTAACACTCTCAAGACAGCCAATTCCTTTATCACTGACGCTTCTTTGCAGGTTATTAAGCTGGGAGCCAAAATATCTGGCTTTGCAATCTTAGCGCGTAGAGTGCTATGGCTTAAATCTTGGTCAGCAGATGTTTCTTCTAAATCTAAGCTTTTGGCAATCCCTTTCAAAGGAAAGACCTTGTTTGGGCCAGCATTGACAGAAATTATTTCTGATATCACGGGTGGTAAAGGATCTTTTCTGCCTCAAGACAAGAAGAACAAATCGAAAGGACGTCAGAGTAATTTTCATTACTTTCGTAACTTCAGGGAAAGCCTTTCCAAGCAGGATCAATCCAAGCCTTCTTGGAAGCCCAGTCAGTCTTGGAACAAGGGGAAGCAATCTAAGGAACCTGCAGCTGATTCTAAGTCAGCATGAAGGCTCTGCCCCCGATCCAGGACCGGGTCAAGTGGGGGCACACCCTCTCAGTTCTCGCAAGCTTGGGAATGAGATGTCCCAGATCCTTGGGCAGTGGACATAGTTTCCGAGGGTTACAAGTTAGATTTCAAAACTTTTCCTCCCAAGGGCAGGTTTCACCTCTCAAGATTTTCTGTAGACCAGATAAAAAGAGAGGCATTCTTGAAATGTGTACAGGATCTTTTACTCTTGGGAGTGAAATTTCCAGTCCCAATACAGGAACAGGGTCTCGGGTTTTACTCCAACCTTTTTGTGGTTCTCAAAAAAGAGGGAACTTTCAGGCATATTCTAGATCCAAAGTTACTCAACAAATTTCTCAGAGTGCCGTTCCTTTCTTACTCTGGTTCAGGAGGGTCAATTCATGACAACTATAGACTTGAAGGATGCGTACCTACATTTTTCCATTCAGAGGGATCATCACACATTTCTGAGATTTACCTATCTGGACAAACACGTTCAATTTGTAGCGCTTCCATTTGGCCTCGCCACAGCTCCCAGAATTTTCTTAAAGGTCCTGGGAGCTCTATTAGCAGTAATTCAGTCCCGGGGATGTGCAGTGGCACCCTATCTGGATGACATTCTGGTTTAGGTGCCATCTTTGCAACTAGCAGAATCTCATACAAAGATCTTGTTGTCTTTTCCTTATTCCCACAGTTGGAAGGTCAATTTGGACAAAAGTTCTCTTGTTCTAGCTACAAGAGTGATCTTCTTAGGGACCATTATAGATTCCCTGTCAATGAAAATATTTTTGACGAAGGTCAGAAGAGCCAAGAATATTTCCGCTTGCCTGTCTCTACAGGGTGCGGTACGACCATCAGTGGCCCAATGCATGGAGGTTTTTGGGTTGATGGTGGCTTCCATGGATATAGTTCCCTATGTCCGGTTCCATTTGAGATCTCTTCAGCTATGCATGCTCGCTTAATGGAACAGGGATTATACAGATCTATCTCAGAGGATAGTTCTGGATCAATCAACAAGAGACTCCCTTCCGTGGTGGCTCTCTCTAGAACATCTGTCCCAGGGGACGTGTTTTCGGAGACTCTCTTGGGTAATTGTGACCATGGACGCCAGCTTGATGGGTTGGGAGCAGTCTGGGACTCGTTAAAGGGAGCAGGGACTTTGGTCTCAGGAGGAATCTGCTCTCCCTATAAAAATTCTGGAGTTGAGAGTGATCTTCAATGCCTTGATGGCTTGGCCTCAACTGGCTCTAGCCCAGATTATCAGGTTCCAGTCAGACAACATAACCTCAGTGGCTTACATCAATCACCAGGGGGGAACTCAGAGTTTATTAGCCATGAAGGAGGTGGTGCAAATCATTCAGTGGGTGGAGGCTTACAATTGCTGTCTATCTGCCATCCACATCCCAGGAGTGGACAATTGAGAAGCGGATTTCTTGAGCAGACAGTCTTTCCATCCCGGGGAGTGGGAACTCCATCTGGAAGTGTTCTCCGAGTTAGCAACCAAATGGGGGTTGCGGAATTGGATCTGATGGTGTCTCATCAGAATACCAAGCTCCCAAAGTACAGTACGAGGTCGAGAGATCCTCAGGCCTTTTTGATAGATGCTTTGGCAGTTCCTTGGAACTTCAGGTTGGCATATCTCTTTCCTCTGTTTGCTCTCCTTCCACGAGTCATCGCTCGGGTCAAGCAGGAGAGAGCATCTGTGATTCTAATAGCTCGGTCATTGAGACCATGATTCAGACTCGTAAGCCTGTCACTAGAAAGATTTAACATAAGATATGGCATAAATATCTTTATTGGTGTGAGTCTAAATGATTCTCTTGTAGTAGAGTCAGGATTCCAAGAATCTTATCTTTTCTCTGGGAAGGCCTGGAGAAGGGGTTGTCTGTCAGTACCCTCAAGGGTCATATTTCTGCTCTATCTATTTTGTTGCACAAGCAAGCATCTGGCGGACTTGCCAGATGTACAATCCTTTTGTCAGGCCCTGGTCAGAATCATGCCTGTGCTTAAATCTGTTGCTCCACCTTGGAGTCTTAAAGGGACACTAAACCCAATTTTTTTTCTTTCACGATTCAGATAGAGCATGCAATTTTAAGCAACTTTCTAATTTACTCTTATTATCAAATTTGATTTGTTCTCTTGCTATCTTTATTTAAAAAGCAGGAATGTAAATCTACATTACGTTACATTCCTGCTTTTAAAATAAAGATAGCAAGAGAACGAAGAAAAATTGATAATAGGAGTAAATTAGAAAGTTGCTTAAAATTTCATGCTGATTCATGAAAGAAAAAAATTGGGTTCAGTGTCCCTTTAACCTTGTTCTTAAAGTTTTGCAACAGGCTCCGTTTGAGCCTATGCATTCCATAGATATTAAGTTATTATCTTGGAAGATTTTGTTTCTTACTGCTATTTCTTCTGTTTGGAGGGTTTCTGAACTCTCAGCTTTGAAGTGTGACTCTCCTTATCTCATATTTCATGCCGATAAGGCAGTTCTTTGTACCAAGTTTGGTTTTCTTCCTAAGGTTGTTTCAGACAGAAATATTAATCAGGAAATTGTTGTTCCTGTTCTCTGTCCTAATCCTTCTCCTCATAAGAAACGTTTGTTGCGCAACTTAGATGTTGTGCGGGCTCTTAAATTCTATTTGCAGGTGACTAAGGATTTTCGTCAGTCTTCTGCATTGTTTTTTTTTTTTCTAGGAAACGTAAAGGACAGAAAGCTACTGACACTTCTCTTTCTCTCTGGTTGAGAAGTATTATTTGTTTGGCATATGAGACTGCTGGACAGCAGCCTCCTGAGAGAATTAAAGCTCATTCCACTAGGGCTGTTTCTTCTTCTTGGGCCTTCAAGAATGAGGTCTCTGTGGAACAGATTTGCAAGGCTGTGACTTGGTCTTCTTTGCACACTTTTTCTAAATTCTATAAATTTGATACTTTTGCCTCGGCGGAGGCTTCTTTTGGGAGAAAGGTTCAGCAAGCAGTGGTGTCTTATGTTTAGGTTACCTGTCTTGTCCCTCCATAATCATCTGTGTCCTCTAGCTTGGGTATTGATTCCCAACAGTAATTGCTGGTTCTGTAGACTCACTGTGTCTTAAGGTAGAAAACAAAATTTATGCTCACCTGATAAATGTATTTATTTCTTGACACGGTGAGTCCACAGAACCTTATTTTCAGACAGTTTTTTTGTTTTGGGTGGGTTGATTTTTATAGGGCATGTAGATTAGTGTTAAGTATAATGGTGGGGTTTTTTATTTTGGGTACTGTCTTTTTTATTTTCTGTAACTTAGATTTTTTATTTTTCTGTAATTTTTTTTAAAGTATAAAAGGCCCTTTTAAAGGACTATTGTAATTTATTTTAGTGTTAGGTTTTTTTGTTTTTGTTTTGGGTGGGTTGATTTTTTTATGGGGCATATAGATTAGTGTTAGGTGAAATAGTGTTTTTTTATTTTGGGTACTGTCTTTTTTATTTTCTGTAACTTAGATAGTAACGTAGGGGGTTTTGTTTAGAGGGGGCCTAGGTAGAGTATGGTTAGTTTGTGTTGGGAATTGTGGTGGTTTAGGGTTAATAGGATAGATACTAGCAGTGGGTATGTGACAGTATAGGGGTTAATAGGATAATTATTTGCGGTGGGTATGTGGCAGTATAGGGCTTAATAGGATAGATACTTGCGGTGGGTTATGGCAGTAAAGAGTTTAATACAATAGTTACTTGCAGTAGGTATGTAGTGGTATATGGGTTAATAGGATATATACTTGCAGTAGGTATGTGACAGTATAGGGGTTAATAGGATAGATGCTTACAGTGGGTATGTGGCGGTATAGGGGTTAATAGTGTAGGGTACTTGCGGTGGGTTTGTGGCGGTATAGAGGTTAATAATACAGATACTTCCGGTGGGTATGTGGCGGTATAGGGGTTAATAAGATAGATACTTGCAGTGGGTATGTGGCAGTATAGGGGTTCATAGGATAGATTCTTGAGGTGGGTCTGTGGTAGTATAGGGGTTGTGTAGGATACTTGCTGTGGGTATGTGGCAGTACAGGGGTTAATAGGAAAGGTAATTGCAGCGGGCATGTGGCAGTATAGCAGTAAATAGGATAGATACTTGTGGTGGGTATGTGGCAGTATAGGGGTTAATAGGATAGATACATGCGCTTGGTATGTGGTCGTATAGACATTTATTAGTCTAGAGTTAGTTTGCGATCATGTGGTTCTTCGGTTTAGGGATATTAGGATTAGTAGTTAGTGCTATTCCAAGGGATCCTTTACTATACCTCCCCAATATGGGCGGCTATGCTGGATGTTATCTATAGCCAGCATTGCCGACCAATGCATGTATAGTAAACCCCTCTCTGTGATGCCGCCTGTTAACCAATATGTAGGGAGCTTGTAATATTTTGACAGGCTCGCTTGATCAGCAAGTGCTACCTAGGTTCTGAACCAAAAATGAGTCAGCTCCTAAACTTACATTCCTGCTTTTTCAAATAAAGATACCAAGAGAACGATGAAAAATTGATAATAGGAGTAAATTAAAAAGTTTCTTAAAATGTCATGCTCTATCTGAATCATGGAAGAAAAAAAATTGGGTTTCATATCTCTTTAATTTATTTAAAAAAGCTTTGAAAATCTATCTAGATACAACACTATTGAACATGAAATTCAACCCCCCCCCTTACCTTCCCTTTATGGGACTATTACATTAAATTGCCTAATAAAATGTATATTTATTTAATTATAGCTAGGAGTGCTTTTACGCTGTTTAACTTAATTTGGAATCATGGAAGGTGCAGCTTCATTACTGTGCAAAGTCATCCAATGAATTGTATGCACCTTCATGAACTGCAGGAGTAAGGCTTTTGTCTATTTCTTAATAAGTTGCCTGTCCTAAAGAACTCCCCACATCCCCAGTCTACTCAGTGGCTGATTGAAATTTAAACAAATAGCCTTAGAAAATCTAAATGTGTCTGAGAATTTCCTACATTCAAACAGGAAATCCCAGTCAGAGGAGCTCTGAGAGCCAAATGCAAAATATGTGTACAGCTTGTCTGTATCAGAATAGAAAGGCCTGCAGCACAATCTATTCTTTTTTGTTTCTTTTCCAAATAAATATTCTGTCCATTTTCCCCTCATGACTTTTCTAGCAATGTGTTATAAGTCAGAGGCTGCATTTGGAACACTAAGAAGGAGAGCAACCATCTGTTAGGCTGAACACCATCAATAAACAGCACATGACATTTATATTCCTGTCATTTACAGAGCAGCTTTCATGATTCCAGATTCACTAAATGACAATGAGTGGATAGCTGTCAGTATTATGCCACTTGACTTAATTCTGAAGCCAAAGTGGTCTGGGATCAAAACAAGCATTTCCCACTCCTAAAGCTGGAGGGAGAGAGACACCAGTTGGAGCAAACTTGGAATACAAAGATGCATCTGTATAGCAGCCTGTTGGCAGTGTGTTCCTACTGTTAAAGATTGCTTTAACCCATATGAGGTGGGATCATTAGCCTAGATATAAAGTACACAATTTGTCATCTAGTTTCTGTTAAAATTACATTCCCCTTGAATTCACTTTTAATTTAAAGGGACATGATACCCAAAATGTTAAAACACTCAAAAGTGATGCAGCATAGCTGTAAAAAGCTGACAAGAAAATATCACCTGAACATCTCTACGTGAAAAACAAAGATATTTTACCCCAAAATTTCCTAAGTTTTCACACCCCATTGTAAAGGATTTTAAGCAGCAAATCAGTATGCCTGTCCTGGGACATGCAAGGGAGCATGCCTCATGCGCACTCATGTTATTTCCCTATTTTGTTTAAGGAAGTTTACTATGAAATCTCATGAGATCACAGTAAAACAGTTCATGACCTTAGCACTACTGATGCTGATTGGCTGCTGTTCATTTCTTCCATTTTATTTTACCTTCAGCTGGGGAGTAACTGAAGGATAACTTTTTACAGAACACTTACTCTGGTGAGCTGAGGAAATTGTGAGGTAAAATATCTTCCTTTTTTACATAGAGATATTCAGGTGATATTTTCCTGTCAGCTTTTTACAGTTATGCTGCATGACTTTCAAGTGATTTAGCATATAAGTATTATGTACTTTTAAGTTTATTTGTGATGCATTTTTACTGTAAGTGTAAGAATTTTACTTGGAGGGAAAAAAGAAAAGTTATAGTGGTCATGCATAAATAATAATTTCTTTAAGCATATTATAATTATTTATTTATTTATATTTACTTTTTTCTTTTTTTTTCTTTTTGCTATACTGTAAAGCCATTCTAATATACAAACATCAAGGTACCTACTCTATCAAGCTCCGAACACAAAGACCGCTGCTCTATAACCCTGTCCGCCTGCTCTGAGCAGGTGGACAGGAATCGCCAGAATTCAACCTGATCGAGTACGATCGGGTTGATTGACACCCCCTTGCTGGTGGCTGATTGGCCGCGAGTCTGCAGGGGGCGGCGTTGCACCAGCAGCTTTTGTGAGCTGCTGGTACAATGCTGAATACGGAGAGTGTATTGCTCTCCGCATTCAGCGATGTCTTGCGGACCTGATCCGCACTGTCGGATCAGGGCCGCAAGACATTTGTTAAATTGGCCTCCAAGTGAAGTTAATTTGATAACTGTGCAGCCTGTTGGCAGTGTGTTCCTACTGTTAAAGATTGCTTTAACCCATATGAGGTGGGATCATTAGCCTAGATATAAAGTACACAATTTGTCATCTAGTTTCTGTTAAAATTGCATTGCCCTTGAATTCACTTTTAATTTAAAGGGACATGATACCCAAATGTTACAACACTCGAAAGTGCAGCAGCATAGCTGTAAAAAGCTGACAAGAAAATATCACCTGAACATCTCTACGTGAAAAAGAAAGATATTTTACCCTAAAATTTCCTAAGTTTTCACACCCCATTGTAAAGGATTTTAAGCAGCAAATCAGTATGCCTGTCCTGGGACATGCAAGAGAGCGTGCCTCATGCGCACTCATGTTATTTCCCTATTTTGTTTAAGGAAGT
The DNA here is from genome assembly GCF_027579735.1 of Bombina bombina. Lineage (NCBI taxonomy): Eukaryota > Metazoa > Chordata > Amphibia > Anura > Bombinatoridae > Bombina > Bombina bombina. The sequence continues at coordinate 912,593,849 of NC_069499.1, forward strand.
TTACTATGAAATCTCATGAGATCACAGTAAAACAGTTCATGACCTTAGCACTACTGATGCTGATTGGCTGCTGTTCATTTCTTCCATTTTATTTTACCTTCAGCTGGGGAGTAACTGAAGGATAACTTTTTACAGAACACTTACTCTGGTGAGCTGAGGAAATTGTGAGGTAAAATATCTTCCTTTTTTACATAGAGATATTCAGGTGATATTTTCCTGTCAGCTTTTTACAGTTATGCTGCATCACTTTCAAGTGATTTAGCATATAAGTATTATGTACTTTTAAGTTTTAAGGTCTTAACCCCCTATTACGTCCTACGTAGTGTAGCATAAACCTGAATAAATAAGACAACACACCATGTTGGGAGAGAAAGACCGGTCACGGTCACGTTTATTAAAATAAACAGATAACTAGTGCCTAAGTGTTAACCAATTATCTTAGGCACTTTAACTCTTAATACCAAACTTGGCAACAAGTTCGTAACACAACGTTGGCAGCATCTTTCCCTAACCTAGCCCCTTTAAGCAGATGGTCAAGGCCCCTTTCGGTGTTTGCAGCGTGACACCCGGCTGTTCACGCCCAATGGCACTGAGAGAGAGCTGTGATGGTTTAGAGGTATTCGGTCTTATTCGCAAGGGAGAGGACCCCCAGGCCGGCGCCTGGCGGGCGTAACCCCTCTCCAATTTAGACCTTCACTCTTCCCTCTCGGTGCCCACTCCCCAGGGCCCTGACCACCCGCCTGCCAAGGCATCCATCCAACCCGGTAAGGTAACCTCTAACAATCGAATCGTACTACCCTATTGATAGAGGTGGATGACTATATTAAGAACCCGGTCTTACAAAAAGCTAGCTCAAATAAACCTACCCCAGCCGGGTTAACTCACCCTACCGAGCTGCATCGCCGCCAATCCACAGCTACTCCAGGGACGGGTGGGCGGGAAACTTTCTCCTTGAAGTCTGGAACCGAAAAGAGGCCGGACACCCTGCTGCAGGAACCTATAAAGGTAAGCACAAAACACCTCCTCCTCTCCTGCAACATTGTAACAAACACACTCTACCATCCTCCAGACTTCAAGTTGGTAATCCCTTAATGTTGTTACAGGCCCACTAGAGGGCCCTCCACTCTCCATTTGTGATGCATTTTTACTGTAAGTGTAAGAAGGAGGGAAAAAAGAAAAGTTATAGTGGTCATGCAAAAATAATAATTTCTTTAAGCATATTATAATTATTTATTTATTTATATTTACTTTTTTCTTTTTTTTTCATTTGCTATACTGTAAAGCCATTCTAATATACAAACATCAAGGTACCTATCTATCAAGCTCTGAACACAAAGACCGCTGCTCTATAACCCTGTCCGCCTGCTCTGAGCAGGAATCGCCAAAATTCAACCCGATCGAGAATGATCGGGTTGATTGACACCCCCCTGCTGGTGGCCGATTGGCCGCGAGTCTGCAGGGGGCGGCGTTGCACCAGCAGCTTTTGTGAGCTGCTGATGCAATGCTGAATACGGAGAGCATATTGCTCTCCGCATTCAGCGATGTCTTGCAGACCTGATCTGCACTGTTGGATCAGGTCCGCAAGACATTTGTTAAATTGGCCTCCAAGTGAAGTTAATTTGATAACTGTGTTTTTAATCACACCAAACAGAAAAAATAAACTTTCTAAGGCATGTTATAGAACTTTTTACAAGCAATAAATAGCATTATCCAGATAAGCACAGATGTACCAGCAAAATATAATCTTTTCAAATACAGTTTGTGGCAGCCAGATATCAGCCAGAAAGACAGAAGGATGACACAGACAGTTATCTATGCAGACAAGCACATACGTCTGGGAATGTAAGGCACAGCAAAAAAGCAGATATATTTGAACTCTCTGTGCCCCATGGGAATCTTAAACAGGGAATTCAAGACACATCTTAAGCTATGTCTGTTATGGCTCTGGATACAAATAAGTGGCCAGTGGGTAGATCTGAATCTCTTACAACAATGCTTCAACTGACAATGCAAGAAAAAAAACTTCAGATATCACCTAGATCCTTTCTCTGTGTATGAAAAAAAAAAAGAATGGATGGCCATACATATTATGATTTAAAGGAATACTAAACAAGCAAAAATGATTTAATGATTCAGATAGAGCATGCAATTTCAAGCAACTTTCTAATTTACTCCTAGGACTGTAAAGTTTAGGAGTCAGCCCATTTTTGGTTCAGAACCTGGGTTACGCTTGTTTATTGGTGGCTAAATGTAGCCTGCTCCTAAGATAGATAGATAGATAGATAGATAGATAGATAGATAGATAGATAGATGATAGATAGATATCTGCACTATATTTCTGGTGTTTGATTCCTATGAAAGATTCACATAATACTATTTAAGAGAAGGCTTCAATGAGATTGTTTAATATGTTAGAATGCAAACTCACATAACCAATTACATTAATCAATTGTATCATAAACATGTTTAAAACTACAAAAATTCACAGTAGTCATAAATGGGAATTGAAATGACTATTTTATTTGTGTACAGATCATACATTAAATAAGTGTGTATAATTTGAATTTTATTATTTTCATTTTATTAAACCAAAATCTTTGTTTATTAAATGTAAATTGAGCATCCACAAAAATTTCCACTATTTTTCCTTTGTTTTAGCGCACCTTAGGCTTAGCACAATGCTAAATTCATTAGAAGATTCATGGGAGCATAGCTTTTCATGGGATTTTCAAATGGTTTCACAGTGGGTAAAATGTTAGTAGTTCCTGGCCAAGAGAGAATTCAAATAAGACATTCTGATCTATCAGAAAATAATTTGAAGCTTTTTTTTTTAGGATTTTTGTACTTTTCTCCTACAGAGATGGCAGAAGCTTTGTTTATTCCAAGAATTTTTTTTTGTAATTTTCTTTTTGTAAAGGAGAGAGATGTAGTGACTATCTCATAATGGTTTCTTCCAGTTGTTATTGTCTATGTTGTTGAAATTCCTATATTCTGACATTTGGGACAAGCGTGATTATAACAGTGAAAGCATACCACTTGTAATCTGCTCTACATCTACTCTTTGCGCACATCAGGTAGTTTGCTTATTGCAAGTTAAAAGTAAATATTTTTAGCTTGCACGCTAACCCGACGTGTGCATAGTGCAGAAGTTAGAATATCATGACCGGGTTAAAGTACTCCCCCATAGACTTCAAAGGAGAGAGAAAAGTGGGAAAAAAAACTAATACCTATACTTCCATGGTAACACAAATCACCATAAACCCCCTACTCTAATAACCCCTAAAACACCACATAACCCACCACAAAGTCCCCTCAACACTATTAACCCCTAAACTGCCAAATAGCCCACCACAAAGTCCCCTCTACCCTTTTAATCCCTAAACCACCACAACCACCTTCACAAAATACCCACTAACATTTATACCTCTTAACCAGCTAACCCTTCTAACCTAATATCCCCTGTTACCCCAAAAAAACTAATATTACCTGAAAGGAAAAACTTAAAAGTGACTTTAAAAATACACGCCTATCCTTACCTGAAAAAAACCTAACCTTACCTTTAAAAAAAAAACCTAACCTTACCTGAATAATAAAATAACCTAACATTACAGAAAAAACTACCATTACAATAAAAAAAATAAAAAAACATTTACACCTAAAACCCCACTTAAAAAAAAACACCCGAAAATCAAAAACTTTTACTAACATTAAACTATAGCAATAGCCCTTTTTGTAGGGCATTGCCCTAAATCGACTTAGCTCTTTTACAAACAAAAAACCCCAACACTATTCTACAAGTAACCCCCACCACCAGAAAAAACATAACTTATGTAAGAACTTACCTGATAAATTCATTTCTTTCATATTAGCAAGAGTCCATGAGCTAGTGACGTATGGGATATACATTCCTACCAGGAGGGGCAAAGTTTCCCAAACCTCAAAATGCCTATAAATACACCCCTCACCACACCCACAAATCAGTTTAACGAATAGCCAAGAAGTGGGGTGATAAGAAAAAAGTGCGAAGCATAAATATAAGGAATTGGAATAATTGTGCTTTATATAAAAAAATCATAACCACCACAAAAAAAGGGTGGGCCTCATGGACTCTTGCTAATATGAAAGAAATGAATTTATCAGGTAAGTTCTTACATAAATTATGTTTTCTTTCATGTAATTAGCAAGAGTCCATGAGCTAGTGACGTTTGGGATAATGACTACCCAAGATGTGGATCTTCCACGCAAGAGTCACTAGAGAGGGAGGGATAAAATAAAGACAGCCAATTCCGCTGAAAAAAATCCACACCCAAAAATAAAGTTTAAATCTTATAAAGAAAAAAACTGAAAATATAAGCAGAAGATTCAAACTGAAACAGCTGCCTGAAGTACTTTTCTACCAAAGACAGCTTCAGAAGAAGAAAACACATCAAAATGGTAGAATTTAGAAAAAGTATGCAAAGAAGACCAAGTTGCTGCTTTGCAAATCTGATCAACTGAAGCTTCATTCCTAAACGCCCAGGAAGTAGAAACTGACCTAGTAGAATGAGCTGTAATCCTTTGAGGCTGAGTTTCACCCGACTCGACATAAGCATGATGAATTAAAGATTTCAACCAAGATGCCAAAGAAATGGCAGAGGCCTTCTGACCTTTCCTAGAACCGGAAAAGATAACAAATAGACTAGAAGTCTTTCGGAAATTCTTAGTAGCTTCAACATAATATTTCAAAGCTCTATCTACATCCAAAGAATGCAATGATTTCTCCTTAGAATTCTCAGGATTAGGACATAATGAAGGAACCACAATTTCTCTACTAATGTTGTTGGAATTCACAACCTTAGGTAAAAATTTAAAAGAAGTTCGCAACACCGCCTTATCCTGGTGAAAAATCAGAAAAGGAGACTCACAAGAAAGAGCAGATAATTCAGAAACTCTTCTGGCAGAAGAGATGGCCAAAAGGAACAAAACTTTCCAAGAAAGTAATTTAATGTCCAATGAATGCATAGGTTCAAACGGAGGAGCTTGAAGAGCCCTCAGAACCAAATTCAAACTCCAAGGAGGAGAAATTGACTTGATGACAGGTTTTATATGAACCAAAGCTTGTACAAAACAATGAATATCAGGAAGATTAGCAATCTTTCTGTGAAAAAGAACAGAAAGAGCAGAGATTTGTCCTTTCAAGGAACTTGCAGACAAACCTTATCCAAACCATCCTGAAGAAACTGTAAAATTCTCGGAATTCTAAAAGAATGCCAGGAAAAATGATGAGAAAGACACCAAGAAATATAAGTCTTCCAGACTCTATAATATATCTCCCTAGATACAGATTTACGAGCCTGTAACATAGTATTATTAACAGAGTCAGAGAAACCTCTTTGACTAAGAATCAAGCGTTCAATCTCCATACCTTTAAATTTAAGGATTTGAGATCCTGATGGAAAAAAAGGACCTTGCGACAGAAGGTCTGGCCTTAACGGAAGAGTCCACGGTTGGCAAGAGGCCATCCGGACAAGATCCACATTCCAAAACCTGTGAGGCCATGCTGGAGCTACCAGCAGAAAAAACGAGCATTCATTCAGAATTTTGGAGATTACTCTTGGAAGAAGAACTACAGGGAGTGCAGAATTATTAGGCAAATGAGTATTTTGACCACATCATCCTCTTTATGCATGTTTTCTTACTCCAAGCTGTATAGGCTCGAAAGCCTACTACCAATTAAGCATATTAGGTGATGTGCATCTCTGTAATGAGAAGGGGTGTGGTCTAATGACATCAACACCCTATATCAGGTGTGCATAATTATTAGGCAACTTCCTTTCCTTTGGCAAAATGGGTCAAAAGAAGGACTTGACAGGCTCAGAAAAGTCAAAAATAGTGAGATATCTTGCAGAGGGATGCAGCACTCTTAAAATTGCAAAGCTTCTGAAGCGTGATCATCGAACAATCAAGCGTTTCATTCAAAATAGTCAACAGGGTCACAAGAAGCGTGTGGAAAAACCAAGGCGCAAAATAACTGCCCATGAACTGAGAAAAGTCAAGCGTGCAGCTGCCAAGATGCCACTTGCCACCAGTTTGGCCATATTTCAGAGCTGCAACATCACTGGAGTGCCCAAAAGAACAAGGTGTGCAATACTCAGAGACATGGCCAAGGTAAGAAAGGCTGAAAGACGACCACCACTGAACAAGACACACAAGCTGAAATGTCAAGACTGGGCCAAGAAATATCTCAAGACTGATTTTTCTAAGGTTTTATGGACTGATGAAATGAGAGTGAGTCTTGATGGGCCAGATGGATGGGCCCGTGGCTGGATTGGTAAAGGGCAGAGAGCTCCAGTCCGACTCAGACGCCAGCAAGGTGGAGGTGGAGTACTGGTTTGGGCTGGTATCATCAAAGATGAGCTTGTGGGGCCTTTTCGGGTTGAGGATGGAGTCAAGCTCAACTCCCAGTCCTACTGCCAGTTTCTGGAAGACACCTTCTTCAAGCAGTGGTACAGGAGGAAGTCTACATCCTTCAAGAAAAACATGATTTTCATGCAGGACAATGCTCCATCACACGCGTCCAAGTACTCCACAGCGTGGCTGGCAAGAAAGGGTATAAAAGAAGAAAATCTAATGACATGGCCTCCTTGTTCACCTGATCTGAACCCCATTGAGAACCTGTGGTCCATCATCAAATGTGAGATTTACAAGGAGGGAAAACAGTACACCTCTCTGAACAGTGTCTGGGAGGCTGTGGTTGCTGCTGCACGCAATGTTGATGGTGAACAGATCAAAACACTGACAGAATCCATGGATGGAAGGCTTTTGAGTGTCCTTGCAAAGAAAGGTGGCTATATTGGTCACTGATTTGTTTTTGTTTTGTTTTTGAATGTCAGAAATGTATATTTGTGAATGTTGAGATGTTATATTGGTTTCACTGGTAAAAATAAATAATTGAAATGGGTATATATTTGTTTTTTGTTAAGTTGCCTAATAATTATGCACAGTAATAGTCACCTGCACACACAGATATCCCCCTAAAATAGCTATAACTAAAAACAAACTAAAAACTACTTCCAAAACTATTCAGCTTTGATATTAATGAGTTTTTTGGGTTCATTGAGAACATGGTTGTTGTTCAATAATAAAATTAATCCTCAAAAATACAACTTGCCTAATAATTCTGCACTCCCTGTAGAGGCGGAAAGATATAGGCAGGATGATACTTCCAAGGAAGTGACAATGCATCCACTGCTACCGCTTGAGGATCCCTGGATCTGGACAGATACCTGGGAAGTTTCTTGTTTAGATGAGAGGCCATCAAATCTATTTCTGGAAGTCCCCACATTTGAACAATCTGAAGAAAAACCTCTGGGTGAAGAGACCATTCGCCCGGATGTAACGTTTGGCGACTGAGATAATCCGCTTCCCAATTGTCTATACCTGGGATATGAACGGCAGAAACTAGACAGGAGCTGGATTCCGCCCATACCAGAATTCGAGATACTTCTTTCATAGCCAGAGGACTGTGAGTCCCTCCTTGATGATTGATGTATTCCACAGTTGTGACATTGTCTGTCTGAAAACAAATGAACGATTCTCTCTTTAGAAGAGGCCAAGACTGAAGAGCTCTGAAAATTGCACAGAGTTCCAAAATATTGATCGGTAATCTCACCTCCTGAGATTCCCAAACCCCTTGTGCTGTCAGAGACCCCCACACAGCTCCCCACCCTTTAAGACTTGCATCTGTTGAAATTACAGTCCAGGTCGGAAGAACAAAAGAAGCCCCCTGAACTAAACGATGGTGAACTGTCCACCACGTCAGAGAGTGTCGTACAATTGGTTTTAAAGATATTAATTGAGATATCTTTGTGTAACACTGAATCTATCTGGAAACCTAAAAAGGTTACCTGTGTCTGAGGAATCAATTAACTTTTTGGTAAATTGATCCTCCAACCATGATGTTGAAGAAACAACACAAGTCGATTCATATGTGATTCTGCTAAATGGGAAGACTGAGCAAGTACCAAGATATCGTCCAAATAAGGAAATACCACAATACCCTGTTCTCTGATTACAGACAGAAGGGCACCGAGAACCTTCGTAAAAATTCTTGGAGCTGTAGCTAGGCCAAACGGCAGAGCCACAAACTGGTAATGCTTGTCTAGGAAAGAGAATCTCAGAAACTGATAGTGATCTGGATGAATCAGAATATGCAGATATTCATCCTGTAAATCTATTGTAGACATATAATGCCCTTGCTGAACAAAAGGCAGGATAGTCCTTACAGTTACCATTTTGAATGTTGGTATCCTTACATAACGATTCAATATTTTTAGATCCAGAACTGGTCTGAAGGAATTCTCCTTCTTTGGTACAATGAAGAGATTTGAATAAAACCCCAGTCCCTGTTACAGAACTGGAACTGGCATAATTACTCCAGCCAACTCTAGATCTGAAACACATTTCAGAAATGCTTGAGCCTTCGCTGGGTTTACTGGGACACGCGAAAGAAAAAATCTCTTTGCAGGAGGCCTTATCTTGAAGCCAATTCTGTACCCTTCTGAAACAATGTTCTGAATCCAAAGATTGTGAACGGAATTGATCCAAATTTCTTTGAAAAAACGTAATCTGCCCCCTACCAGCTGAGCTGGAATGAGGGCCGCACCTTCATGTGGACTTAGGAGCTGGCTTTGATTTTCTAAAAGGCTTGGATTTATTCCAGACTGGAGATGGTTTCCAAACTGATACCGCTCCTGAGGATGAAGGATCAGGTTTTTGTTCCTTGTTGTGACGAAAGGAACGAAAAACGATTATTAGACCTAAATTTACCTTTAGATTTTTTATCCTGTGGTAAAAAAGTTCCTTTCCCTCCAGTAACAGTTGAGATAATAGAATCCAACTGAGAACCAAACAATTTATTACCCTGGAAAGAAAGGGAAAGCAGAGTAGACTTAGAAGACATATCAGCATTCCAAGTTTTAAGCCATAAAGCTCTTCTAGCTAAAATAGCTAGAGACATATACCTGACATCAACTCTAATGATATCAAAGATGGCATCACAAATAAAATTATTAGCATGTTGAAGAAGAATAATAATGCTATGAGAATTATGATCTGTTACTTGTTGCGCTAAAGCTTCTAACCAAAAAATTGAAGCTGCAGCAACATCCGCTAAAGATATAGCAGGTCTAAGAAGATTACCTGAACACAAGTAAGCTTTTCTTAGAAAGGATTCAATTTTCCTATCTAAAGGATCCTTAAAGGAAGTACCATCTGCCGTAGGAATAGTAGTATGCTTAGCAAGAGTAGAGACAGCCCCATCAACCTTTGGGATTTTGTCCCAAAACTCTAATCTGTCAGATGGCACAGGATATAATTGCTTAAAACGTTTAGAAGGAGTAAATGAATTACCCAAATTATTCCATTCCCTGGAAATTACTTCACAAATAGCACTAGGGACAGGAAAAACTTCTGGAATAACTACTGGAGATTTAAAAACCTTATCTAAACGTTTAGATTTAGTATCAAGAGGACCAGAATCCTCAATTTCTAATGCAATTAGGACTTCTTTAAGTAAAGAACGAATAAATTCCATTTTAAATAAATATGAAGATTTATCAGCATCAACCTCTGAGACAGAATCCTCTGAACCAGAAGAACCATTATCAGAATCAGAATGATGATGTTCATTTAAAAATTCATCTGAAAAATGAGAAGTTTTAAGACTTTTTACGTTTACTAGAAGGAGAAATAACAGACATAGCCTTCTTAATGGATTTAGAAACAAAATCTCTTATGTTATCAGGAACACTCTGAGTATTAGATGTTGACGGAACAGCAACAGGTAATGTAACAGTACTAAAGGAAATATTATCTGCATTAACAAGTTTGTCATGACAAACAGTACAAACAACAGCTGGAGGAACAGATACCTTAAGTTTATAGCAGATACACTTAGCTTTGGTAGCTCCAGCCCCAGGCAGCGATTTTCCAGAAGTATCTTCTGACTCAGTTTCAACGTGGAACATCTTGCAATATGTAATAGAAAAAACAACATATAAAGCAAAATTGATCAAATTCCTTAAATGACAGTTTCCGGAATGGGAAAAAATGCCAGTGAACAAGCTTCTAGCAACCAGAAGCAATAAATAAGGAGACTTAAATAATGTGGAGACAATAGTGACGCCCATATTTTTTTAGCGCCAAAAATGACGCCCACATTATTTGGCGCCTAAATGCTTTTGGCGCCAAAAATGACGCCACATCCAGAACGCCGACACTTTTGGCGCAAAAGAACGTCAAAAATGACGCAACTTCCGGCGACACGTATGACGCCGGAAACAGAAAAAAAAATTTGCGCCAAAAAAGTCTGCACCAAGAATGACGCAATAAAATGAAGCATTTTCAGCCCCCGCGAGCCTAACAGCCCACAGGGAAAAAGTCAAATTTTAAGGTAAGAAAAAAATGATTTATTCATATGCATTATCCCAAATATGAAACTGACTGTCTGAAATAAGCAATGTTGAACATCCTGAGTCAAGGCAAATAAATGTTTGAATACATATATTTAGAACTTTATAAAAAAGTGCCCAACCATAGCTTAGAGTGTCACAGAAAATAAGACTTACTTACCCCAGACACGAAAATCAGCAGAGGTAATGGTATATAAATAAGAGTATATCGTCGATCTGAAAAGGGAGGTAAGAGATGAATCTCTACGACCGATAACAGAGAACCTATGAAATAGACCCCGTAGAAGGAGATCATTGAATTCAAATAGGCAATACTCTCCTCACATCCCTCTGACATTCACTGCACGCTGAGAGGAAAACCGGGCTCCAACCTGCTGCGGAGTGCATATCAACGTAGAATCTAGCACAAACTTACTTCACCACCTCTATAGGAGGCAAAGTTTGTAAAACTGATTTGTGGGTGTGGTGAGGGGTGTATTTATAGGCATTTTGAGGTTTGGGAAACTTTGCCCCTCCTGGTAGGAATGTATATCCCATACGTCACTAGCTCATGGACTCTTGCTAATTACATGAAAGAAAAAGACTACTTAAAAAAAAAAAAACTACTCTAAAAATTGACCTGAAAAGTACATTTGGATCCTAACACTAAAACCAATGATGGTAGTCACCAAAGTTGAATCCGGGCCATAGCTCTCCATCTTCATCCCGGTGGTGCTCCATCTGTGCACCTTTTGGATTCATGAAGGTCTATGGGGTGAAAAACTTGAAAATTGTGTAATGTACCTGTCTTTTAGAGGGTTTTTTTACATCTTTATCTAAATTTTCCTGTGATATCATAAACATAATTCAAGCATTTTTACTAATTGAACCCCTGTTTGATGGCTGTCTTTTGCACTGAGGGCTTTAATGTTGTGTTTCTCACAGACATCGGCAAGACTGTACGATCTTGATGCTCTCAATGAGACCCACGCTGTTAAAGCCCTGGAAGACCCTTGCAACAGGTGATGTACAAAGTAGGTCGCTGTCTTCAAGGAGTAAAATTATGGCTATTCTAAGAAACTGGAACAGGTGTCAGTGAAAATCAGCTGATAGTCTGATTAATTAAAAGTCATGAGAATATAAAACCTGATTTGTTTTAGCTTTTAATATGAAAATGATTACAACACCCTTTTATAGAGTTCTTGCAATAAATGTTAATGTATTATTTCCACTCCATTTACATAATGGTTAATACACTTTTTTCTAAACAACTATGGCTAGATTACGAGTGGTATTCTAACTGTTGCACTGAAGTGATATAGGATATTTTTTCTGCAGCAGTAATATCGTGTCTATTATGAATTGAAAGTAGACACCTTCTCTTGAATGTAATCGAGTGTTGGGTTAGCGTGACTTCACAGCTCTAGTTAACTGTTATGCAAGACAAAAAAGTTGCACAAAAAAAAATACACGTGAAAGTACAGTTACAATCAAAATAAAACTGTCTGCTAAAAATTATAAAAAAATAATTAATTGCATTCAAAAGTTATAAGGATTCAAATATATGAGGTCTCAGGTGCAAGGGAAAAAAAGGCATGCAAAGGGTTTTAACATAGAGATACATACATATACATGCCTAAATATGTATATGTATGTGTGTGTGTATATATATATATATATATATATATATATATACACACACACATGTGTATGTATATATATATATATATATATATATATATATATTAAAGTATTTATGTATATATATTGTGCTTCACTTACAGGATAATATCCTTTTTATTGTAAATATATATATATATATATATATATATACCTATACCTGTATATTGTATATCCATTCATATAGATATATAGATATGTATTTTATATTAACAATATTATATATATATATAAATATATATATATAGTATATATATTATATATAAATAAAGATTTTTAATAATAAAATGTAAATTATTTTCTATGTGAAAACCGCACATCAGGGTTTGCAATTTAGGACTAATGCAGTAGTGTTAGCGCACATAAGGAATTGCTATCTTCAATAAGCGTTATTGAAATATTAAATATAAAATGTTAAAAAAATGAATAACAATTATTAAAAATAATTATACATCCTTTAAAATATTCTAAATAATCTATAGAATATATATACATATATATTATACACGGCCGTTATAATTTGTTAGCACGTGTCAGGTTTCGCTTGCACGAAACCTGACCAATTTTTATTTTAACTCATAATCTAGCCCCAAATAGTCATATTATAGATTACAGTCAGTAATGAAGAAAGTGATAACATTTATTTTAATTTTATAAAACAATAAATTTACTAGCGCTGGAGAGATTACATAGATAAAATACCAGAACAACAGTCTTATCTAATTTTCATACCATTTAGGCTGGTTAATAGTATTCAGTCCACCATAGGTTGCATCATAAGACACAGGACATTATAAAGGACTTTATAAAAGTCTTAAATGCCATAAATCATTGGAATTTAGAAACCAACATGGAATTTAAAAATCCCAAAATGGAACTCAAATTCTCAGAGTAATAGAATTACTGAGACAGCTGAGAATCACCAATCATGAATGTGCAAATCTGGGTGTTCTATACTTGCTAGTTGCTTGTGTCATGTGTTGCTGTATTATATATAATATATTAATCACTATATAACACTTAGCACCATATATCATATTGCAAATACATTGTTTTTATATTAACATTATTCACAAAACATTGTTTGCATTAAGTACCACGGTAGCTTTAACAGCCTTATGCTATTTTTTTTTTTTTAATTCTTACCATTTACCCTGCATCACTGCAATACAATGAAGTAATCCTAATATTGTCAAACATTTTAGATGTTAAAAAAAATGACACCATAAACTCAATGAAAAGATAAAATGTGAAATGTTTGCTAATTGCAAATTGCAAGAACAGAAAAATAACCCATGTGGAAAAAATGGCTCCGGAGGAGAAATCTTGTCAGTTCAGCATCTTTTTCTAGTTTCTACAAAAAATTTTTTTATCTTGCCGTAACCTCTGGGCTCAGATAGTGAATAGTAAATATAAGTATTGAGTATTGCCTTTCAAAGTCTAACATCCAACAGTGCAGAGAAATCAGCCTTAGGATTCTATGCTTTTTAAAAGCAGGTCAGGATGTGACAAAATATGCAGTCCTGCTTCTTCGAGTTAAATGATTGCAACTTTCTCATCTGGTTTGTACTTTTGACTTTCCTACATAGTGTTTTGTGCACAGACAAAAAAAAAGCTTGTATTGTATTGCTTTGTTAAAGAAGGACTGTAGAAGGGTAGGGACAAAATTCTCAATTTGTTGCAAGACAACTAAAGTTGTCTATTTTTCATAGTTCAGGAGAACCTGTATGATTCCTTGCACATATTTGCACCTTTTCTTTTATACAGGTACAGTAGACAGGAAGTCAAAAAGACCAACTTAAACTATAAACTGCTTCTTTTTTTAAGTTTCTATTATGTAACTGACAATTTTTTCTGTAATTCTGTGAGATTCCAGCTGTGTGTAGTATTTCTCTAGTGTTGATATCTTGAACTGGAAAAAAAAAAAGTTTAAAGAAAGGCATCCTATAACTGAAAACATATACAGACAGACAGGCCTTTCATTCTAATCAATAAAAGTTTGTTGAGGGAAGAGTGGATTAATCTTGGGTGGTTTTTGGCCTCCTTTTCTATTGCCTTCCAATCTACTGTTTGAAACAGTTAAAGGGACATTCAACCCCAAAATGTTCTTCTTTCACGATTCAGATAGAGAATACACTTATAAACATACCAATTTACTTCTATTATCTAATTTACTTCATTTGTTAGATATCCTTTGTTGAAGAAATAGCAATGCACATGGGTGAGCCAATTACAAGAGGCATCTATGTGTAGCCACCAATCAGCAGCTACTGAGCCTATCTATATATGCTTTTCAGCAAAGGATATCAAGAGAATTAAGCAAATTAGATAATAGAAGTAAATTAGAAATTTGTTTAAAATTGCATACTCTTTCTAAATCCTGAAAGAAAGAAAAAATTAGGTTTCATGTCCTTTTAAAGGGACAGTCTACACCAGAATTTTTATAGTTTGAAAAAATAGATAATCCCTTTATTACCCATTCCCTAGTTTTGCATTACCAACACAGTTATATAAATACACTTTTTACCTCTGTGATTACCTTGTATCTAAGCCTCTGCAAACTGCCTCCCTATTTCAGTTCTTTTGACAGACATCCATTTTAGCCAATCAGAGCTTGCTCACTGGAACTCCATGTGCGTGAGCAGAGTGTTATCTATATGACAAACGTGAACTAACACCCTCTAGTGGTGAAAAACTATAAAAATGCCCTGAGAGAAGAGGCTGCCTTCAAGGGCCTAGAAATTAGCATATGAACCTCCTAGGTTTAGCTTTCAACTAAGAATACCAAGAGAACAAAGCAAAATTGGTGATAAAAGTAAATTGGAAAATTGTTTAAAATTGCATTCTCTATCTGAATTATGAAAGTTTATTTTGGACTAGACTGTCCCTTTAACAGGACATGAAACACAACATTTTCTTTCATAATTCAGATATAACACAATTTTAAACAGCTTTCCAATTTACTCTATTAAGAAATTTGCTTTATTCTCTTGGTATTGTTAAAGGAGCAGCAATCCACTACTGGGAAATAGCTGCACACATGAGGTGAGCCAATAGTAAAAGGCATATGTGCAGCCACCTATCAGCAGCTTGCTCCCAGTAGTGCATTGTTGCTCTTAAAGGGACATTGTACACTAGATTTTTCTTTGCATAAATGTTTTGTAGATGATCCATGTATATAGCCAATCTGGGGGTATTTTTGTAACAATGTATAGTTTCGCTTATTTTTAAATAACTTACGTCTAGATTACGAGTTTTGCGCTATAGAGGGTGCAAAACGAACGCAAAAAAAAAAACGTTGCATTATTTCACTCTCCATAGCGCTGCCATTACAAGTTTCTGAAAAGCCTCCTTGTGCATGAGATATGGTGGGGATAAGCTCCATACAGCACAAAATCCAAGGGCTGAGAATACGTGCTCGTGCACGCTTTCCCCATAGACATCAATGGGGAGAGAGTGTTAGAAAAAAAACTAACACCTGAAGCGTGAAATGAAAAGCTCCATAATGCAACCCTATTGATGTCTAAGGGAAAAAAAAAAGTTACATTTACACCAAACACCCTAACATAAACCCCAAGTCTAAACACCCCTAATCTGCTGCCCGACATTGCCAACCCCGAAATAAAGTTATTAACCCCTAATCTGCCGCTCTCGACATTGTCGCAACTAATAAAAGTTATTAACTCCTATTCAGCCACTCCCTAACATCGCTGCCAATAAATAAAGTTATTAACCCCTAAACCTCTGGCCTCCCACATAACCGCCACTAAATAAACCTATTAGCCCCTAAACCGCCAGCCCCCCACATAGCAAAAAAAAAAATTAAACTATTAACCCCTAAACCTAACAACCCCTAACTTTATATTAAAATTACAATATAAAATTAAAATTACAATATAAAAACTTACCTGTGAAATTAAAAAAAACCTAAGTTTAAACTATAAATTAACCTAACTATTATACTAAAATTAAAATAACTACCAATTAAAAAAACTAAACTACACATTAAAAAAAAACAAACTCTACTAAAAAGTCTAAAATTACAAAAAATAAAAAATACTAAATTACAAAAAATAACAAACTAACGGCTAGATTACGAGTTTTGCGTTATGAGTAAAAAAGCAGCGTTAAGGCTCATAACGCTGCTTTTTCACTACCGCTGCTATTACGAGTCTTGTAGGTACAGCTGTCCCGCACACTTTTTTGGCCATACCGCAAATTAACTTAAGCAATTTTCATAAAGTCTTTTTTCAATGGGACTTTCATTGCGCCGGTAATACAAGCTTTTTTTTTAAGGCCAAAAAGTGAGCGTTACAGCCTAGCCCGCAAGATTCGTAACGCATTCTAAAGTCAGTAGTTATGAGTTTTACACTACAACGCTGTAGCATAAAACTCATAACTAAAGTGCTAAAAAGTACACTAATACCCATAAACTACCCATTAACCCCTAAACCGAGGCCCTCCCCCATTGCAAACACTAAAATAAAATTATTAACCCCTAATCTGCCGCTCCCGACATCGCCGCCACTATAATGAACATATTAACCCCTAAACCGCCGCACTACCGCCTTGCAAACACTATTTAAATATTATTAACCCCTAATCTGCCACCCCTAACATTGCCGCCACCTACCTACATTTATTAACCCCAAATCTACCGCCCCCAACTTTGCTGCCACTATATTAAATGTATTAACCCCTAAACCTTAGTCTAAACCTAACACCCCCTAACTTAAATATAATTAAAATAAATCTAACTAAAAATTCCTATCATTAACTAAATAATTCCTATTTAAAACTAAATACTTACCTGTAAAATAAACCCTAAGCTAGCTACAATATAACTAATAGTTACATTGTATCTAGCTTAGGGTTTATTTTTATTTTACAGGCAAGTTTGTATTTATTTTAACTAGGCAGAATAGTTATTAAATAGTTATTAACTATTTAATAAACTACCTAGCTAAAATAAATACAAATTTACCTGTAAAATTAAACCTTACCTTAGTTACACTAACACCTAACCTTATAGTACAATTAAAAAAATTACCTAAATTAAATACAATTAACAAAGTTAAATACAAATACCTAAATTAAAAAAAACAACAACACTAAATTACACAAAATAAAAAACAAATTACAAGATATTTAAACTAATTACATCTAATCTAATAGCCCTATCAAAATAAAAAAGCCCCCCCCAAAATAAAAAAAACCTAGCCTAAACTAAACTACCAATAGCCCTGAAAAGGGCCTTTTGCAGGGCATTGCCCCAAAGAAATCAGCTCTTTTACCTGTAAAAAAAATACAAACAACCCCCAACAGTAAAACCCACCAGCCACACAACCAACCCCCCAAATAAAACCCTAACTAAAAAACCTAAGCTCCCCATTGCCCTGAAAAGGGCATTTAGCTCTATTGCTGCCCAAACCCTAATCTAAAGCTAAAACCCACCCAAACATAAATTTAGTTTCCCCATAGGAATCAATGGGGCTGCGTTATGGAGATTTTTTTTCAGCCAGCTCTCCCCATTTATGTCTATGGGGAAATCGTGCACGAACACATACAGCCAGCTCACCACTGAGTTAAGCAGCGCTGGTATTGGAGTGCGGTATGGAGCTCAAGTTTGCTCTACGCTTACTTCTTGCCTGTTAATGATAGGTTTATAAAAACTCGTAATACCAGCACTGTTAGCACCACACCCCTTATAAAGCAAAACTCATAATCTAGCCATAAATTATCAAAAATAAAAACAATTATACCTAATCTAGCAGCCCTAAAAAATAAAAAGCCCCTCCAAAAATAAAAAAGTCCCTAGCCTACAATAAACTACCAATAGCCATTAAAAGGACCTTTTGTAGGGCATTGCCCTAAAGAAATCAGCTCTTTTACTTGTAAAAAAATACAAAGACCCCCCAACAATAAAAACCCACCACCCAACCAACCCCCTCAAAATAAAAAACCTAACTCTAACAAAAACCTAAGCTACCCATTGCCCTGAAAAGGGTATTTGTATGGGCATTGCCCTGAAAAGGGCATTCAGCTCTTTTACTTTAAGCCCAAAACCTAATCTAAAAATAAAACACCCAAAAAGATTTAAAAGAAACCTAACACTAACCCCCGAAGATCCCCTCACAGTTTCTTAAGTGGATCTTCTGGGGTTAGTGTTAGATTTTTTTTAGATTAAGGTTTGGGCTTTAAGTAAAAGAGCTGAAGGCAATGCCCATACAAATGCCCTTTTCAGGGCAATGGGTAGCTTAGGATTTTGTTAGTTAGTTTTTTTATTTTGGTGGGTAGTGATGTCTCGAATTGTTCGCCGGCGAATACAGGGAGTGCAGAATTATTAGGCAAGTTGTATTTTTGAGGATTAATTTTATTATTGAACAACAACCATGTTCTCAATGAACCCAAAAAACTCATTAATATCAAAGCTGAATAGTTTTGGAAGTAGTTTTTAGTTTGTTTTTAGTTATAGCTATTTTAGGGGGATATCTATGTGTGCAGGTGACTATTACTGTGCATAATTATTAGGCAACTTAACAAAAAACAAATATATACCCATTTCAATTATTTATTTTTACCAGTGAAACCAATATAACATCTCAACATTCACACATATACATTTCTGACATTCAAAAACAAAACAAAAACAAATCAGTGACCAATATAGCCACCTTTCTTTGCAAGGACACTCAAAAGCCTGCCATCCATGGATTCTGTCAGTGTTTTGATCTGTTCACCATCAACATTGCGTGCAGCAGCAACCACAGCCTCCCAGACACTGTTCAGAGAGGTGTACTGTTTTCCCTCCTTGTAAATCTCATATTTGCTGATGGACCACAGGTTCTCAATGGGGTTCAGATCAGGTGAACAAGGAGGCCATGTCATTAGATTTTCTTCTTTTATACCCTTTCTTGCCAGCCACGCTGTGGAGTACTTGGACGCGTGTGATGGAGCATTGTCCTGCATGAAAATCATGTTTTTCTTGAAGGATGCAGACTTCTTCCTGTACCACTGCTTGAAGAAGGTGTCTTCCAGAAACTGGCAGTAGGACTGGGAGTTGAGCTTGACTCCATCCTCAACCCGAAAAGGCCCCACAAGCTCATCTTTGATGATACCAGCCCAAACCAGTACTCCACCTCCACCTTGCTGGCATCTGAGTCGGACTGGAGCTCTATGCCCTTTACCAATCCAGCCACGGGCCCATCCATCTGGCCCATCAAGACTCACTCTCATTTCATCAGTCCATAAAACCTTAGAAAAATCAGTCTTGAGATATTTCTTGGCCCAGTCTTGACGTTTCAGCTTGTGTGTCTTGTTCAGTGGTGGTCATCTTTCAGCCTTTCTTACCTTGGCCATGTCTCTGAGTATTGCACACCTTGTGCTTTTGGGCACTCCAGTGATGTTGCAGCTCTGAAATATGGCCAAACTGGTGGCAAGTGGCATCTTGGCAGCTGCATGCTTGACTTTTCTCAGTTCATGGGCAGTTATTTTGCGCCTTGGTTTTTCCACACGCTTCTTGCGACCCTGTTGACTATTTTGAATGAAATGCTTGATTGTTTGATGATCACGCTTCTGAAGCTTTGCAATTTTAAGAGTGCTGCATCCCTCTGCAAGATATCTCACTATTTTTGACTTTTCTGAGCCTGTCAAGTCCTTCTTTTGACCCATTTTGACAAAGGAAAGGAAGTTGCCTAATAATTATGCACACCTGACATAGGGTGTTGATGTCATTAGACCACACCCCTTCTCATTACAGAGATGCACATCACCTAATATGCTTAATTGGTAGTAGGCTTTCGAGCCTATACAGCTTGGAGTAAGACAACATGCATAAAGAGGATGATGTGGTCAAAATACTCATTTGCCTAATAATTCTGCACTCCCTGTAGTTCCCGGCGAACATAGCTTGTTCGCGTTCGCAATGGCGGGCGAACATATGCGATGTTCGATCCGCCCCCTATTTGTCATCATTGAGTAAACTTTGACCCTGTATCTCACAGTCTGCAGACACATTCCAGTCAATCAGCAGCAGACCCTTCCTCCCAGACCCTCCCAGCTTGTGGACAGCAGCCATTTTAGATTCATTCGGAAGCTGCTTTCTTAGTGAGAGGAGGGACAGTGTAGCTGCTGCTGATTTAATAGGGAAATTGATAGCTAGGCTAGTGTATTCAGTGTCCACTACAGTCCTGAAGGACTCATCTGATCTCTGCTGTAAGGACTGCACACAAAAAGCCCTTTTTAGGGCTAGAATATCAGTCTGTTTTTTTTTTTTCCTGTGTAATCTAATTGCAGTTGCCTGCCTGCCTGCCAGCGTATATGTGTCAGACTCACAGTGTATACTGTACCCACTTGCCCAGTGCCACCACTCATATCTGTAGTAACAGTAGTGTAAATTTAAAACAAAAAACTTTTTTCACTTTGAAACATCAGTCTGCTAGTGTAATCTAATTGCAGTTGCCTGTCTGCCAGCGTGTGTGCCAGGCCCACTTTCCCAGTGCCACCACTCATATCTGTTGTAACAGTAGTGTAAATTTAAAAAAAAAAAACTTTTTTGACTGTGAAACATCAGTCTGCTAGTGTAATCTAATTGCAGTTGCCTGCCAGCATGTGTGCCAGGCTCACAGCGTATACTGTGCCCACTTGCACTGTGCCACCACTCATATCTGTTGTAAAAGTAGTGTAAATTTAAAAAAAAAAAATTTTGACTGTGAAACATCAGTCTGCTAGTGTAATCTAATTGCAGTTGCCTGCCTGCCAGCGTGTTTGCCAGGCCCACTTGCTTAGTGCCACCACTCTTATCTGGTGTAACAGTAGTGTAAATAAAAAAAAAAAAACTTTTTTGACTGTGAAACATCAGTCTGCTTGTGTAATCTAACTCCAGTTGCCTGCTTGCCAGCGTGTGTGCCAGGCTCACAGCGTATACTGTGCCCACTTGCCCAGTGCCACCACTCATATCTGTTGTAACAGTAGTGTAAATTAAAAAAAAAAACTTTTTTGACTGTGAAACATCATTCTGCTAGTGTAATCTAATTGCAGTTGCCTGCCTGCCAGCATGTGTGCCAGGCTCACAGCATATACTGTGCCCACCTGCCCAGTGCCACCACTCATATCTGGTGTAACAGTAGTGTACATTTAAAAAAACTAACTTTTTTGACTGTGAAACATCAGTCTGCTAGTGTAAACTAATTGCAGTTGCCTGCCTGCCAGCGTGTTTGCCAGGCTCACAGCATATACTGTGACCACTTGCCCAGTGCCACCACTCATATCTGGTGTAACAGTAGTGTAAATAAAAAAAAAAAAAACTTTTTTAACTGTAAAACATCAGTCTGCTTGTGTAATCTAATCGCAGTTGCCTGCCTGCCAGCGTGTGTGCCAGGCCCACTTGCCCAGTGCCACCACTCATATCTGTTGTAACAGTGTAAATTTAAAAAAAAAAACTTTTTTGACTGTGAAACATCAGTCTGCTAGTGTAATCTAATCGCAGTTGCCTGCCTGCCAGCGTGTGTGCCAGGCCCACTTGCCCAGTGCCACCACTCATATCTGTTGTAACAGTGTAAATTTAAAAAAAAAACTTTTTTGACTGTGAAACATCAGTCTGCTAGTGTAATCTAATTGCAGTTGCCTGCCTGCCAGCGTGTGTGGCAGGCCCACTTGCCCAGTGCCTCCACTCATATCTGGTGTAACAGTAGTGTAAATTAAAAAAAAAAAAACTTTTTTGACTGTGAAACATCAGTCTGCTTGTGTAATCTAATTGCAGTTGCCTGCCTGCCAGCATGTGTGCCAGGCTCACAGCGTATACTGTGCCCACTTGCCCAGTGCCAACACTCATATCTGTTGTAACAGTAATGTATATTTTAAAAAAAAAAACTTTTTTGACTGTGAAACATCAGTCTGCTAGTGTAAACTAATTGCAGTTGCCTGCCTGCCAGCGTGTGTGCCAGGCTCACAGCATATACTGTGACCACTTGCCCAGTGCCACCACTCATATCTGGTGTAACAGTAGTGTAAATTAAAAAAAAAAAAACTTTTTTGACTGTGAAACATCAGTCTGCTTGTGTAATCTAATCGCAGTTGCCTGCCTGCCAGCGTGTGTGCCAGGCCCACTTGCCCAGTGCCACCACTCATATCTGTTGTAACAGTGTAAATTTAAAAAAAAAAACTTTTTTGACTGTGAAACATCAGTCTGCTAGTGTAATCTAATCACAGTTGCCTGCCTGCCAGAGTGTGTGTGAGGCCCACTTGCCCAGTGCCACCACTCATATCTGTTGTAACAGTGTAAATTTAAAAAAAAAACTTTTTTGACTGTGAAACATCAGTCTGCTAGTGTAATCTAATTGCAGTTGCCTGCCTGCCAGCGTGTGTGCCAGGCCCACTTGCCCAGTGCCTCCACTCATATCTGGTGTAACAGTAGTGTAAATTTAAAAAAAAAAACTTTTTTGACTGTGAAACATCAGTCTGCTTGTGTAATCTAATTGCAGTTGCCTGCCTGCCAGCATGTGTGCCAGGCTCACAGCGTATACTGTGCCCACTTGCCCAGTGCCACCACTCATATCTGTTGTAACAGTAGTGTATATTTTAAAAAAAAAACTTTTTTGACTGTGAAACATCGGTCTGCTAGTGTAATCTAATTGCAATTGCCTGTCTGCCAGCGTTTGTGCCAGGCCCACTTGCCCAGTGCCACCACTCATATCTGTTGTAACAGTAGTGTAAATTTAAAAAAAAAACTTTTTTGACTGTGAAACATCAGTCTGCTAGTGTAATCCAATTGCAGTTGCCTGCCAGCGTGTGTGCCAGGCTCACAGCGTATACTGTGCCCACTTGCCCAGTGTCACCACTCATATCTGTTGTAAAAGTAGTGTCAATTTTTTTAAAAATTTTTTTGACTGTGAAACATCAGTCTGCTAGTGTAATCTAATTGCAGTTGCCTGCCTGCCAGCGTGTTTGCCAGGCCCACTTGCTTAGTGCCACCACTCTTATCTGGTGTAACAGTAGTGTAAATAAAAAAAAAAAAAACTTTTTTGACTGTGAAACATCAGTCTGCTTGTGTAATCTAACTTCAGTTGCCTGCTTGTCAGCGTGTGTGCCAGGCTCACAGCATATACTGTGCCCACTTGACCAGTGCCAACACTCATATCTGTTGTAACAGTAGTGTAAATTAAAAAAAAAAACTTTTTTGACTGTGAAACATCAGTCTGCTAGTGTAATCTAATTGCAGTTGCCTGCCTGCCAGCGTGTGTGCCAGGCCCACTTGCCCAGTGCCTCCACTCATATCTGGTGTAACAGTAGTGTAAATTAAAAAAAAAAAAAACTTTTTTGACTGTGAAACATCAGTCTGCTTGTGTAATCTAATTGCAGTTGCCTGCCTGCCAGCATGTGTGCCAGGCTCACAGCGTATACTGTGCCCACTTGCCCAGTGCCAACACTCATATCTGTTGTAACAGTAATGTATATTTTAAAAAAAAAAACTTTTTTGACTGTGAAACATCAGTCTGCTAGTGTAAACTAATTGCAGTTGCCTGCCTGCCAGCGTGTGTGCCAGGCTCACAGCATATACTGTGACCACTTGCCCAGTGCCACCACTCATATCTGGTGTAACAGTAGTGTAAATTAAAAAAAAAAAAACTTTTTTGACTGTGAAACATCAGTCTGCTTGTGTAATCTAATCGCAGTTGCCTGCCTGCCAGCGTGTGTGCCAGGCCCACTTGCCCAGTGCCACCACTCATATCTGTTGTAACAGTGTAAATTTAAAAAAAAAAACTTTTTTGACTGTGAAACATCAGTCTGCTAGTGTAATCTAATCACAGTTGCCTGCCTGCCAGAGTGTGTGTGAGGCCCACTTGCCCAGTGCCACCACTCATATCTGTTGTAACAGTGTAAATTTAAAAAAAAAACTTTTTTGACTGTGAAACATCAGTCTGCTAGTGTAATCTAATTGCAGTTGCCTGCCTGCCAGCGTGTGTGCCAGGCCCACTTGCCCAGTGCCTCCACTCATATCTGGTGTAACAGTAGTGTAAATTTAAAAAAAAAAACTTTTTTGACTGTGAAACATCAGTCTGCTTGTGTAATCTACTTGCAGTTGCCTGCCTGCCAGCATGTGTGCCAGGCTCACAGCGTATACTGTGCCCACTTGCCCAGTGCCACCACTCATATCTGTTGTAACAGTAGTGTATATTTTAAAAAAAAAACTTTTTTGACTGTGAAACATCGGTCTGCTAGTGTAATCTAATTGCAATTGCCTGTCTGCCAGCGTTTGTGCCAGGCCCACTTGCCCAGTGCCACCACTCATATCTGTTGTAACAGTAGTGTAAATTTAAAAAAAAAACTTTTTTGACTGTGAAACATCAGTCTGCTAGTGTAATCCAATTGCAGTTGCCTGCCAGCGTGTGTGCCAGGCTCACAGCGTATACTGTGCCCACTTGCCCAGTGTCACCACTCATATCTGTTGTAAAAGTAGTGTCAATTTTTTTAAAAATTTTTTTGACTGTGAAACATCAGTCTGCTAGTGTAATCTAATTGCAGTTGCCTGCCTGCCAGCGTGTTTGCCAGGCCCACTTGCTTAGTGCCACCACTCTTATCTGGTGTAACAGTAGTGTAAATAAAAAAAAAAAAAACTTTTTTGACTGTGAAACATCAGTCTGCTTGTGTAATCTAACTTCAGTTGCCTGCTTGTCAGCGTGTGTGCCAGGCTCACAGCATATACTGTGCCCACTTGACCAGTGCCAACACTCATATCTGTTGTAACAGTAGTGTAAATTAAAAAAAAAAACTTTTTTGACTGTGAAACATCAGTCTGCTAGTGTAATCTAATTGCAGTTGCCTGCCTGCCAGCGTGTGTGCCAGGCCCACTTGCCCAGTGCCTCCACTCATATCTGGTGTAACAGTAGTGTAAATTAAAAAAAAAAAAAACTTTTTTGACTGTGAAACATCAGTCTGCTTGTGTAATCTAATTGCAGTTGCCTGCCTGCCAGCATGTGTGCCAGGCTCACAGCATATACTGTGCCCACTTGCCCAGTGCCAACACTCATATCTGTTGTAACAGTAGTGTATATTTAAAAAAAAAAAACTTTTTTGACTGTGAAACATCAGTCTGCTAGTGTAACCTAATTGCAATTGCCTGTCTGCCAGCGTTTGTGCCAGGCCCACTTGCCAGTGCCACCACTCATATCTGTTGTAACAGTAGTGTAAATTTAAAAAAAAACTTGACTGTGAAACATCAGTCTGCTAGTGTAATCTAATCGCAGTTGCCTGCTTGCCAGCGTGTGTGCCAGGCTCACAGCGTATACTGTGCCCACTTGCCCAGTGCCACCACTCATATGTGTTGTAACAGTAGTCTAAATTTAAAAAAAAAAACTACTTTTTTGACTGTGAAATATCAGTCTGCTTGTGTAATCTAATTGCAGTTGCCTGCCTGCCAGCGTGTGTGCCAGGCTCACAGAGTATACTGTGCCCACTTGCCTAGTGGCACCACTCATATCTTGTTTATTAGTAGTGTAAGTGTACATTTAAAAAAAAAAAAAACTTTTTGGACTGTGAAACATCAGTCTGCTTTTTTGTGTCAGGCTCACAGCGTATACTGTGCCCACTTGCCCAGTGCCACCACTCATATCTTGTTTAATAGTAGTGTAAGTGTAAATTTAAAAAAAATTAAACTTTTCGGAATGTGAAACATCAGTCTGCTTTTTTGTGTCAGGCTCACAGTGTATACTGTGCCCACTTTCCCAGTGGCACCACTCATATCTTGTTTAATAGTATTGTAAGTGTACATTTAAAAAAAAAATGACAGGCAGAGGCAGGACACCCCGCAGGTGCCGTCGTGGTGGTGGTGCTGTGATTCCCTTTGGCCCTAGAATAATGCCCAGTGTTCAGAGGCCACGTACCATGAACTCGAAAAGTTCTGAGGACATAGTTGACTTTTTAACACAGGACACCCAATCTTCTATAGCTTCCGCTCTAAACCTTGACGCACGATCCTCCTCCAGCTTATCTTCGGGCACCTCTCAAGTTACCACTCGCCCGCCTGCCGCCACCACCAACACTAGCACCACAGCCGCTTCACTTGATCTGTCAGAGGAGTTATTTACACATCATTTGGAAGAAATGAGTGATGCGCAACCATCATTGACAGAGGATGTAGATAACAGTGATATGTCTCAATCAGGCAGCATTACAGACATGGACGTACGGTGTGATGATGATGATGTTGTACCCGCTGCTGCTTCCTTTGTTGATTTGTCAGATAAAAGTGAAGCGGTTGATGATGACGATGCGTCCGTGGATGTCACGTGGGTGCCCGCTAGAAGAGAAGAAGAACAGGGGGAAAGTTCAGATGGGGAGACAGAGAGGAGGAGGAGGAGGAGGAGACGAGTTGGAAGCAGGGTGAGGTCATTGCAAGGAGCTAGTGGCACAGTCAGAGAGCATGCATCGGCAACCGGGGTCAGCCAGACAGCACGCCAATCAACGCATGCTGTTGCCACCACCAGAATGCCGTCATCGCAGAGCTCAGCAGTGTGGCATTTTTTGTGTGTGTCTGCCTCTGACAACAGTGATGCCATTTGCAACCTGTGCCAAAAGAAACTCGTCGTGGGAAATCCGACACCCACCTAGGTACAACTGCTTTGCGAAGGGACATGATCGCACATCACAAACGCCTATGGGATCAACACATGAGTACAAGCAGGATACAAACTCAAAGCCGCCATCCACCTCCTGGTCCAGCATCTTCAGTCACATCAACCACTGCTGTCCTCCTTGCCCCCTCTCAACCATCCGCCACTCCGTCTCTCTTCCGGAGCATTTCCTGCTCATCTGCCAACAGTCAGGTGTCTGTCAAGGATATGTTTGAGCGTAAGAAGCCAATGTCACAAAGTCACCCCATTGCCTGGCATCTGACAGCTGGCTTGTCTGAACTCTTAGCCCACCAGCTTTTACCATAAAAGCTGGTGGAGTCTGAGGCGTTCCAAAAATTTGTAGCTATTGGGACACCGCAGTGGAAGGTACCCGGCCGAAATTTCTTTTCACAAAAGGCAATCCCCAACCTGTACTCAATTGTGCGAAAGGAAGTAATGGCATGTCTGGCACACAGTGTTGGGGCAAGGGTCCATCTGAGCAATGATAGCTGGTCTGCAAAGCATGGTCAGGGCAGGTATATCACCTACACTTCGCATTGGGTAAACCTGCTGACAACCATGGAATGCATGGCTCTGCAGAGTTGGTGACAATGCCACGACTTGCAGGCAGGCCTGCTGCCACCTCCTCTACTCCTCCTACTCCATCCTCTTCCATAACCTCCTCGACTGAGTCCTCTTCTGCTGCTGCATCTTGCTCCACATCAATGGCACCCCCCCCCCAGCTCCCCAGGTACTATTCCATATCCCGGATATGGCAGTGTCACGCCGTCTTGGGGTTGACTTGCCTGAAAGCAGAGAGTCACACTGGACCAGCACTCCTGTCCGCCCTGAACGCACAGGTGGATCAGTGGCTGACTCCGCACCAACTGGCTATCGGCAAAGTGGTTTCTGACAACGGAAGTAATTTGGTGGCGGCATTGAAATTGGGCAAGTTGACCCATGAGCCGTGCATGGCACATGTGTGTAATCTGATCATACAACGCTTTGTGCATAAGTGCCCAGGCTTACAGGACGTCCTAAAGCAGGCCAGGAAGGTGTGTGGCCATTTCAGGCGTTCCTACACGGCCATGGCGCACTTTTCAGATATCCAGCGGCAAAACAACATGCCAGTGAGGCGCTTGATTTGCGACAGCCCGACACGTTGGAATTCAACACTCCTAATATTCGACCGCCTGCTCCAACAAGAAAAAGCCGTTAACGAGTATTTGTATGACCGGGGTGCAAGGATAGCCTCTGGGGAGGTGGGAATTTTTTTGCCACGTTACTGGACGCTCATGCGCAATTCCTGTAGGCTCATGCGTCCTTTTGAGGAGGTAACAAACCTAGTCAGTCGCAGCAAAGGCACCATCAGTGACATCATACCATTTGTTTTCTTCCTGGTGCATGCCCTGCGAAGAGTGCTGGATGAGGCCGTAGATGAGCGTGAAGAGGAAGAGTTGTGGTCACCATCACCACCAGAAACAGCCTTATCAGCATCGCTTGCTGGACCAGCGGCAATGCTGGAAGAGGATTGTGAGGAAGAGGAGTCAGAGGAGGAATGTGGCTTTGAGGAGGAGGAGGAAGACCAACCACAACAGGCATCCCATGGTGCTCGTTGTCACCTATCTGGTACCCGTGGTGTTGTAGAAGATACCTTCAGTGAGATCACTGAGGATGAGGAACGGGACATGAGTAGCTCGGCATCCAACCTTGTGCCTGTTGAGGGACCCTCGTATAAAAAAGCTGAAGGAGAACGACCTGTACTGGGTGTCCACGCTACTAGACCCCCGGTATAAGCATAAAGTGCCTGAAATGTTACCGAATTACTGCAAGTCGGAAAGGATGCAGCAGTTCCAAAATAAATTAAAAAGTATGCTTTACACAGCGTATAAGGGTGATGTCACAGCACAACGGGAATCTAACAGGGGAAGAGGTGAAAGTAATCCTCGGACTCCCACGACCACGCCGGCAAGGACAGGATGCTTTACAGACGTGTTGTTGATGGAGGACATGCAGAGCTTTTAAAGTCCTATGCATCGCCACAGCCCTTCGGGTCCACCCTTAGAGAACGACTCGACCGACAGGTAGCAGACTACCTTGCCTTAACTGCAGATCTCAACACTCTGAGGAGCGATGAACCCCTTGACTACTGGGTGTGCAGGCTGACCTGTGGCCTGAGCTATCCCAATTTGCGATAGAACTTCTGGCCTGCCCCGCTTCAAGTGTCCTGTCAGAAAGGACCTTCAGTGCAGCAGGAGGTATTGTCGCTGAGAAGAGAAGTCACCTAGGTCAAAAAAGTCTATATTACCTCACCTTTATTAAGATGAATGAGGGATGGATCCCGAAGGGACTGACATTGGGCGATACATTCGACTAAAAAAGGCCTGACAAGATGAGCTTCCTTGGGCTAAAAATGGTCCACACGCTGCTGTATTTTATCTTCGAATGCCAGATGACTTGCGTGACTTATCCGCCACCAACTAGGTTTCAAGCCGCAATGTTTTAGGGCACTTTCTGCCTGGGAAACAAACATCAATTTTTCTGGCCCCTGCTACAGCAGCGGCTGCAACAATACCTAATTTTTCAGGCATGTGTACATGCCAAATTTTTCTGGCCTCTGGTGCTGCACTGTGGCTTCAAAAACCACACCACTCATATCTGGTGGCACAGTAGATTGCACGCACAGTGCCCCAAATTTGAAGTAGGAGGACCGACCAAGCATCTTTTTCCATCTCCCAGTTCCTAAAATCCATGCCATATACATGTCCCCTGATAGGGGACGTAACAGGGATTAAACTGATCAGAATAGTACTACTTAACACACCACTCATATCTGGTGGCACAGTAGATTGCATGCGGTGCTCTGACAAAATGCAGAAGGACATTGGGCAAACGGACATTTAGCAGATGGACATTTGTCAGACAGACAGAAAGCTAAAGAATGTTCCGATTTCGGCCGAGGGAAGATACGTTCCAGAGTGCTCTGTTCTAATCCGAGCCTCGGGCGCCACAACTGCCTCTGGGAACCTTACCATGGGTCACAACTGCAGGTCTTGTAATTCTCTGTCTGGGAAATTATCTATCTATCAAATCTATCTATTTATCTATCAAATCTATCTATTTATCTATCGTATCTATCAAATGTATCTATTGATCTATCTATCTAATCTATGTATCTATCTATCTATCAAATTTATCTATCTCGTGGCCGGACTGTTATCTGACAGCCACTTGTGTTTCGGCCATGCCATATACATATCCATGCCATATACAAGTCCCCTGATAGGGGACGTAACAGGGATTAAACTGATCAGAATAGTACTACTTAACACACCACTCATATCTGGTGGCACAGTAGATTGCACGCGCAGTGTCCCTAATTTGAAGTAGAAGGACTGACCAAGAATCTTTTTCCATCTCCCGGTTCCTAAAATCCATGCCATATACATGTCCCCTGATAGGGGACCTAACAGGGATTAAACTGATCAGAATAGTACTACTTAACACACCACTCATATCTGGTGGCACAGTAGATTGCACGTGGTGCTCTGACAAAATGCAGAAGGACATTTGGCAGACGGACATTTGGCAGATGGACATTTGGCCGACAGACAGAAAGCTAAAGAATGTTCCAATTTCGGCCGAGGGCAGATACGTTCCAGAGTGCTCTGTTCTAATCAGAGCCTCGGGTGCTGCAACTGCCTCTGGGAACCTTACCATGGGTTCCAGACCGCACGTCTTGTAATTCTCTGTCTGGGAAATTATCTATCTATCAAATCTATCTATTTATCTATCAAATCTATCTATCAATGTATCTATCTATCTATCTATCATCTATTGTATCTATCAAATGTATCTATTGCATCTATTGATCTATCTATCTAATCTATGTATCTATCTAGCTATCAAATCTATCTATCTCGTGGCCGGACTGTTATCTGACAGCCACTTGTGTTTTGGCCATGCCATATACATATCCATGCCATATACACGTCCCCTGATAGGGGACGTAACAGGGATTAAACTGATCAGAATAGTACTACTTAACACACCACTCATATCTGGTGGCACAGTAGATTGCACGCGCAGTGCCACAAATTTGAAGTATGAGGACCGACCAAGCATCTTTTTCCATCTCCCGGTTCCTAAAATCCATGCCATATACACGTCCCCTGATAGGGGACCTAACAGGGATTACACTGATAAGAATAGTACTACTTAACACACCTTATAATAACGCAGAGAGAGGCAACGCAGAGAGAGGAGTCTGAAGAAGAGGAGTAAGAGGAGGAAGGTGGCTTTGAGGAGGTAGAACACCAAACACAGCAGGTGTCCCAGATTGCATTTTAACATTTTTTCACCACTAGAGGGTGTTAGTTCACGTATTTCATATAGATAACACTGTGCTCGTGCACGAGAAGTTATCTGGGAGCAGGCACTGATTGGCTAGACTGCAAGTATGTCAAAAGAACTGAAAAAAGGGGCAGTTTGCAGAGGCTTAGATACAAGATAATCACAGAGGTTAAAAGTATATTATTATAAATGTGTTCGTTATGAAAAACTGGGAAATGGGTAATAAAGGGATTATCTATCTTTTAAAACAATAAAAATTCTGGTGTAGACTGTCCCTTTAAACGGGGAGTTTGGTCTGTCACTGTGAAGCGGGCATAACCCTTACACTACCTGATCGATACAACATCATACCTGATGTTTTAAAGCATGTTATTCCAAACAATTTAGCAATGTTAGGAGATTTATGCCCTTTATGGCTTAAAAACAGACTCTGCATCAACTATGTAATTTTCCATGGGAGTTTTGCCATGGATCCCCCTCCGGCATGCCACAGTCCAGTACCCTTGAAACAACTTTTCCATCACTATTGTGGCCAGAAAGAGTCCCTGTGGGTTTTAAAATTCGCCTGGCTATTGAAGTCTATGGCGGTTCGCCCGGTTCACCCGTTAGCGGACAGTGGTGGAAGTTCGTGTCCACCGTTCGCTAACGCAAATTTTTAGGTTCGCGACATCACTATTGGTGGGTTGGTTGGGTGGTGGGTTTTACTGTTGGGGGGTCTTTGTATTTTTTTACAGGTAAAAGAGCTGATATCTTTAGGACAATGCCCCACAAAAGGCCCCTTTAACTGCTATTGGTGGTTTATTGTAGGCTAGGTTTTTGTTTTTGGTGTTTTTTTTTAAATTTTTATAGGGCTATTAGATTAGGTGTAGTGATGTAACGAACATAAAATTTTGCGTTCGCGAACCGCGAACGTGAACTCCTGCAAAAGTTTGCGAACGGGCGAACCGCCATTGACTTCAATAGGCAGGTGAATTTAAAAACCCACAGGGACTCTTTCTGGCCACAATAGTGATGGAAAAGTTGTTTCAAGGGGACTAACACCTGGACTGTGGCATGCCGGAGGGGGATCCATGGCAAAACTCCCACGGAAAATTACATAGTTGATGCAGAGTCTGGTTTTAATCCATAAAGGGCATAAATCACCTAACATTCCTAAATTGCTTTAAAACATCAGGTATGATGTTGTATGTTGTATCGATCAGGTAGTGTAAGGGTTATGCCCGCTTCACAGTGACAGACCAAACTCCCCGTTTAACGCACCGCAAACAGTCCATTTGCACAACCGCAAACTCCCCATTTGCACAAGATTGGATACCAAGCTAACCATGTCCCGTTCCTTGTCCTCACTGACGTCATTGAAGGTCTCTTCCTCCACCCAGCCATGTACAACACCAAGGGTCCCCGAAAGGTGACAACAAGCCCCCTGGGACGCCTGCTGTGTTTTGTCTTCCACCTCCTCAAAGCCACCTTCCTCCTCTGACTCCTCTTCTCCTCTTTTTTTTTTTTAAATGTACACTTACACTACTATTAAACAAGATATGAGTGGTGCCAGTGGGCAAGTGGGCACAGTATACGCTGTGAGCCTGACACAAAAAAGTAGACTGATGTTTCACAGTCAAAAATGTTTTTTTTTTTTAAATGTACACTTACACTACTATTAAACAAGATATGAGTGGTGGCACTGGGCAAGTGGGCACAGTATACGCTGTGAGCCTGACACAAAAAGCAGACTGATGTTTCACAGTCCAAAAAGTTTTTTGTTTTTTTAAATGTACACTTACACTACTATTAAACAAGATATGAGTGGTGCCACTGGGCAAGTGGGCACAGTATACGCTGTGAGCCTGACACAAAAAAGCAGACTGATGTTTCACAGTCCAAAAAGTTTTTTTTTTTTTTAAATGTACACTTACACTACTATTAAACAAGATATGAGTGGTGCCACTGGGCAAGTGGGCACAGTATACGCTGTGAGCCTGACACAAAAAAGCAGACTGATGTTTCACAGTCCAAAAAGTTTTTTTTTTTAAATGTACACTTACACTACTATTAAACAAGATATGAGTTGTGCCACTGGGCAAGTGGGCACAGTATACGCTGTGAGCCTGACACAAAAAAAGCAGACTGATGTTTCACAGTCCAAAAAGTTTTTTTTTTAAATGTACACTACTATTAAACAAGATATGAGTGGTGGCACTGGGCAAGTGGGCACAGTATACGCTGTGAGCCTGACACACACGCTGGCAGGCTGGCAACTGCAATTAGATTACACAAGCAGACTGATGTTTCAAAGTCAAAAAAGTTTTTTTTTTTAAATTTACACTACTATTACACCAAATATGAGTGGTGGCACTGGGCAAGTGGGCACAGTATACGCTGTAAGCCTGACACAAAAAAGCAGACTGATGTTTCACAGTCCAAAAAGTTTTTTTTTTTTTTTAAATGTACACTTACACTACTATTAAACAAGAAATGAGTGGTGCCACTGGGCAAGTGGGCACAGTATACGCTGTGAGCCTGACACAAAAAAGCAGACTGATGTTTCACAGTCCAAAAAGTTTTTTTTTTTTTTTAAATGTACACTTACACTACTATTAAACAAGATATGAGTGGTGCCACTGGGCAAGTGGGCACAGTATACATTGTGAGCCTGACACAAAAAAGCAGACTGATGTTTCACAGTCCAAAAAGTTTTTTTTTTTTAAATTTACACTACTGTTACATCAGATATGAGTGGTGGCACTGGGCAAGTTTGCACTGTATACGCTGTGAGCCTGGCACACATGCTGGCAGGCAGGCAACTGCAATTAGATTACACAAGCAGACTGATGTTTCACAGTAAAAAAGGTTTTTTTTTAAATTTACACTACTGTTATATCAGATATGAGTGGTGCCACTGGGCAAGTGGGCACAGTATACGCTGTAAGCCTGACACAAAAAAGCAGACTGATGTTTCACAGTCCAAAAAGTTTTTTTTTTTTTTTAAATGTACACTTACACTACTATTAAACAAGATATGAGTTGTGCCACTGGGCAAGTGGGCACAGTATACGCTGTGAGCCTGACACAAAAAAAGTAGACTGATGTTTCACAGTCCAAAATGTTTTTTTTTTTTTAAATGTACACTTACACTACTATTAAACAAGATATGAGTGGTGCCACTGGGCAAGTGGGCACAGTATACGCTGTGAGCCTGACACAAAAAAGCAGACTGATGTTTCACAGTCCAAAAAGTTTTTTGTTTTTTTAAATGTACACTTACACTACTATTAAACAAGATATGAGTGGTGCCACTGGGCAAGTGGGCACAGTATATGCTGTGAGCCTGACACAAAAAAGTAGACTGATGTTTCAAAGTCCAAAAAGTTTTTTTTTTAAAAATGTACACTTACACTACTATTAAACAAGATATGAGTGGTGCCACTGGGCAAGTGGGCCCAGTATACGCTGTGAGCCTGACACAAAAAAGCAGACTGATATTTCACAGTCAGAAAAGTTTTTTTTTTTTATATGTACACTTACACTACTATTAGACAAGATATGAGTGGTGCCACTGGGCAAGTGGGCACAGTATACGCTGTGAGCCTGACTCAAAAAAGCAGACTGATGTTTCACAGTCCAAAAAGTTTTTTTTTTTTAAATGTACACTAACACTACTATTAAACAAGATATGAGTTGTGCCACTGGGCAAGTGGGCACAGTATACGCTGTGAGCCTGACACAAAAAAAGCAGACTGATGTTTCACAGTCCAAAAGTTTTTTTTTTTTTTAAATGTACACTACTATTAAACAAGATATGAGTGGTGGCACTGGGCAAGTGGGCACAGTATACGCTGTGAGCCTGACACACACGCTGGCAGGCAGGCAACTGCAATTAGATTACACAAGCAGACTGATGTTTCACAGTCAAATTTTTTTTTTTTTTTTAAATTTACACTACTGTTACACCAGATATGAGTGGTGGCACTGGGCAAGTGGGCACAGTATATGCTGTGAGCCTGAAACAAAAAAGCAGACTGATGTTTCACAGTTCCAAAAAGTTTTTTTTTTTTTTTTAAATGTACACTTACACTACTATTAAACAAGATATGAGTGGTGCCACTGGGCAAGTGGGCACAGTATACGCTGTGAGCCTGACACAAAAAAAGCAGAATGATGTTTCACAGTCCAAAAAGTTTTTTTTTTTTTTAAATGTACACTACTATTAAACAAGATATGAGTGGTGGCACTGGGCAAGTGGGCACAGTATACGCTGTGAGCATGTAACACACGCTGGCAGGCAGGCAACTGCAATTAGATTACACAAGCAGACTGATGTTTCACAGTCAAAAAAGTTTTTTTTTTAAATTTACACTACTGTTACACCAGATATGAGTGGTGGCACTGGGCAAGTGGGCACAGTATACGCTGTGAGCCTGACACACACGCTGGCAGGCAGGCAACTGCAATTAGATTACAAAAGCAGACTGATGTTTCACAGTCAAAAAAGTTTTTTTTTTAAATTTACACTACTGTTACACCAGATATGAGTGGTGGCACTGGGCAAGTGGGCACAGTATACGCTGTGAGCCTGACACACACGCTGGCAGGCAGGCAACTGCAATTAGATTACAAAAGCAGACTGATGTTTCACAGTCAAAAAAGATTTTTTTTTTAAATTTACACTACTGTTACACCAGATATGAGTGGTGGCACTGGGCAAGTGGGCACAGTATATGCTGTGAGCCTGAAATAAAAAAGCAGACTGATGTTTCACATTTCCAAAAAGTTTTTTTTTTTTTAAATGTACACTTACACTACTATTAAACAAGATATGAGTGGTGCCACTGGGCAAGTGGGCACAGTATACGCTGTGAGCCTGACACAAAAAAAGCAGACTGATGTTTCACAGTCCAAAAAGTTTTTTTTTTAAATGTACACTACTATTAAACAAGATATGAGTGGTGGCACTGAGCAAGTGGGCACAGTATATGCTGTGAGCCTGACACACACGCTGGCAGGCAGGCAACTGCAATTAGATTACACAAGCAGACTGATGTTTCACAGTCAAAAAAGTTTTTTTTTAAAATTTACACTACTGTTACATCAGATATGAGTGGTGGCACTGGGCAAGTTTGCACAGTATACGCTGTGAGCCTGGCACACATGCTGGCAGGCAGGCAACTGC
Organism: Bombina bombina; assembly: GCF_027579735.1. NCBI lineage: Eukaryota > Metazoa > Chordata > Amphibia > Anura > Bombinatoridae > Bombina > Bombina bombina. The sequence goes on from NC_069499.1 coordinate 912,630,088, forward strand.
AATTAGATTACACAAGCAGACTGATGTTTCACAGTAAAAAAGGTTTTTTTTAAATTTACACTACTGTTATATCAGATATGAGTGGTGCCACTGGGCAAGTGGGCACAGTATACGCTGTAAGCCTGACACAAAAAAGCAGACTGATGTTTCACAGTCCAAAAAGTTTTTGTTTTTTTTTTAAATGTACACTTACACTACTATTAAACAAGATATGAGTGGTGCCACTGGGCAAGTGGGCACAGTATACGCTGTGAGCCTGACACAAAAAAAGCAGACTGATGTTTCACAGTCCAAAAAGTTTTTTTTTTTTTAAATGTACACTACTATTAAACAAGATATGAGTGGTGGCACTGGGCAAGTGGGCACAGTATACGCTGTGAGCCTGACACAAAAAGCAGACTGATGTCTCACAGTCCAAAAAGTTTTTTGTTTTTTAAATGTACACTTACACTACTATTAAACAAGATATGAGTGGTGCCACTGGGAAAGTGGGCACAGTATACGCTGTGAGCCTGACACAAAAAAGCAGACTGATGTTTCACAGTCCAAAAAGTTTTTTTTTTTTAAATGTACACTTACACTACAATTAAACAAGATATGAGTGGTGCCACTGGGCAAGTGGGCACAGTATACGCTGTGAGCCTGACACAAAAAAAGCAGACTGATGTTTCACAGTCCAAAAAGTTTTAGTTTTTTTAAATATACACTACTGTTACACCAGATATGAGTGGTTGCACTGGGCAAGTGGGCACATTATATGCTGTGAGCCTGAAACAAAAAAGCAGACTGATGTTTCACAGTCCAAAACGTTTTTTTTTTTTTAAATGTACACTTACACTACTATTAAACAAGATATGAGTGGTGCCACTGGGCAAGTGGGCACAGTATACGCTGTGAGCCTGACACAAAAAAAGCAGACTGATGTTTCACAGTCCAAAAAGTTTTTGTTTTTTTTAAATGTACACTACTATTAAACAAGATATGAGTGGTGGCACTGGGCAAGTGGGGACAGTATACGCTGTGAGCCTGACACACACGCTGGCAGGCAGGCAACTGCAATTTGATTACGCAAGCAGACTAATGTTTCACAAACAAAAAAGTTTTTTTTTTAAATTTACTCTACTGTTACACCAGATATGAGTGGTGGCACTGGGCAAGTGGGCACAGTATACGCTGTGAGCCTGACACACACGCTGGCAGGCAGGCAACTGCAATTAAATTACACAAGCAGACTGATGTTTCACAGTCAAAAAAGTTTTTTTTTTAAATGTACACTACTGTTACACCAGATATGAGTGGTGGCACTGGGCAAGTGGGCACAGTATACGCTGTGAGCCTGAAACAAAAAGAAGACTGATGCTTCACAGTCCAAAAAGTTTTTGTTTTTTTTAAAATGTATACTTACACTACTATTAAACAAGATATGAGTGGTGCCACTGGGCAAGTAGGCATAGTATACGCTGTGAGCCTGACACACACGCTGGCAGGCAGGAAACTGCAATTAGATTAGACAAGCAGACTGATGTTTCACAGTCAAATTTTTTTTTTTTTTAATTTACACTACTGTTACACCAGATATGAGTGGTGGCACTGGGCAAGTGGGCACAGTATACGCTGTGAGCCTGACACACACACTGGCAGGCAGGCAACTGCAATTAGATTACACAAGCAGACTGATGTTTCACAGTGAAAAAAGTTTTTTTTTTTAAATGTACACTACTGTTACACCAGATATGAGTGGTGGCATGGGAAAGTGGGCACAGTATACGCTGTGAGCCTGGCACACACGCTGGCAGACAGGCAACTGCAATTAGATTACACAAGCAGACTGATGTTTCACAGTGGAAAAAGTTTTTTTTTTAAATGTACACTACTGTTACACCAGATATGAGTGGTGGCATGGGAAAGTGGGCAAAGTATACACTGTGAGCCTGGCACACATGCTGGCAGGCAGGCAACTGCAATTAGATTACACAAGCAGACTGATGTTTCACAGTGAAAAAAGTTTTTTTTTTTAAATGTACACTACTGTTACACCAGATATGAATGGTGGCATGGGAAAGTGGGCACGGTATACGCTGTGAGCCTGGCACACACACTGGCAGGCAGGAAACTGCAATTAGATTACACAAGCAGACTTATGTTTCACAGTCCAAAAAGTTTTTTTTTAAAATTTACACTACTGTTATATCAGATATGAGTGGTGCCACTGGGCAAGTGGGCACAGTATACGCTGTGAGCCTGACACAAAAAAAGCAGACTGATGTTTCACAGTCCAAAAAGTTTTTTTTTTAAATTTACACTACTGTTACATCAGATATGAGTGGTGGCACTGGGCAAGTTTGCACAGTATACGCTGTGAGCCTGGCACACACGCTGGCAGGCAGGCAACTGCAATTAGATTACACAAGCAGACTGATGTTTCACAGTCAAAAAAGTTTTTTTTTTAAATTTACACTACTGTTATATCAGATATGAGTGGTGCCACTGGGCAAGTGGGCACAGTATACGCTGTGAGCCTGACACAAAAAAAGCAGACTGATGTTTTACAGTCCAAAAATTTTTTTTTTTTTTTAAATGTACACTACTATTAAACAAGATATGAGTGGTGGCACTGGGCAAGTGGGCACAGTATACGCTGTGAGCCTGACACACACGCTGGGATGCAGGCAACTGCAATTAGATTACACAAGCAGACTGATGTTTCACAGTAAAAAAAGTTTTTTTTTTTTTAAATGTACACTTACACTACTATTAAACAAGATATGATGGGTGCCACTGGGCAAGTAGGCACAGTATACGCTGTGAGCCTGACACAAAAAAAGCAGACTGATGTTTCACAGTCCAAAAAGTTTTTTTTTAAAATGTACACTACTATTAAACAAGATATGAGTGGTGGCACTGGGCAAGTGGGCACAGTATACGCTGTGAGCCTGACACACACGCTGGCAGGCAGGCAACTGCAATTAGATTACACAAGCAGACTGATGTTTCACAGTCAAAAAAGGTTTTTTTTAAAATTTACACTACTGTTATATCAGATATGAGTGGTGCCACTGGACAAGTGGGCACAGTATACGCTGTGAGCCGAACACAAAAAAGCAGACTGATGTTTCACAGTCCAAAAAGTTTTTTTTTTTTAAATGTATACTTACACTACTATTAAACAAGATATGAGAGGTGCCACTGGGCAAGTGGGCATAGTATACGCTGTGAGCCTGACACACACGCTGGCAGGCAGGAAACTGCAATTAGATTAGACAAGCAGACTGATGTTTCACAGTCAAACTTTTTTTTTTAATTTACACTACTGTTACACCAGATATGAGTGGTGGCACTGGGCAAGTGGGCACAGTATACGCTGTGAGCCTGACACACACACTGGCAGGCAGGCAACTGCAATTAGATTACACAAGCAGACTGATGTTTCACAGTGAAAAAAGTTTTTTTTTTAAATGTACACTACTGTTACACCAGATATGAGTGGTGGCATGGGAAAGTGGGCACAGTATACTCTGTGAGCCTGGCACACACGCTGGCAGGCAGGCAACTGCAATTAGATTACACAAGCAGACTGATGTTTCACAGTGGAAAAAGTTTTTTTTTTAAATGTACACTACTGTTACACCAGATATGAGTGGTGGCATGAGAAAGTGGGCACAGTATACGCTGTGAGCCTGGCACACACGCTGGCAGGCAGGCAACTGCAATTAGATTACACAAGCAGACTGATGTTTCACAGTGAAAAAAGGTTTTTTTTTTTAAATGTACACTACTGTTACACCAGATATGAGTGGTGGCATGGGAAAGTGGGCACAGTATACGCTGTGAGCCTGGCACACACACTGGCAGGCAGGCAACTGCAATTCGATTACACAAGCAGACTGATGTTTCACAGTCCAAAAAGTTTTTTTTAAAATTTACACTACTGTTATATCAGATATGAGTGGTGCCACTGGGCAAGTGGGCACAGTATACGCTGTGAGCCTGACACAAAAAAAGTAGACTGATGTTTCACAGTCCAAAAAGTTTTTTTTTTAAATTTACACTACTGTTACATCAGATATGAGTGGTGGCACTGGGCAAGTTTGCACAGTATACGCTGTGAGCCTGGCACACACGCTGGCAGGCAGGCAACTGCAATTAGATTACACAAGCAGACTGATGTTTCACAGTCAAAAAAGTTTTTTTTTTAAATTTACACTACTGTTATATCAGATATGAGTGGTGCCACTGGGCAAGTGGGCACAGTATACACTGTGAGCCTGACACAAAAAAAGCAGACTGATGTTTCACAGTCCAAAAAGTTTTTTTTTTTTAAATGTACACTACTATTAAACAAGATATGAGTGGTGGCACTGGGCAAGTGGGCACAGTATACGCTGTGAGCCTGACACACAAGCTGGCATGCAGGCAACTGCAATTAGATTACACAAGCAGACTGATGTTTCACAGTAAAAAAAGTTTTTTTTTTTTTTAAATGTACACTTACACTACTATTAAACAAGATATGAGTGGTGCCACTGGGCAAGTGGGCACAGTATACGCTGTGAGCCTGACACAAAAAAAGCAGACTGATGTTTCACAGTCCAAAAAGTTTTTTTTTTTTAAATGTACACTACTATTAAGCAAGATATGAGTGGTGGCACTGGGCAAGTGGGCACAGTATACGCTGTGAGCCTGACACACAAGCTGGCATGCAGGCAACTGCAATTAGATTACACAAGCAGACTGATGTTTCACAGTAAAAAAAGTTTTTTTTTTTTAAATGTACACTTACACTACTATTAAACAAGCTATGATGGGTGCCACTGGGCAAGTAGGCACAGTATACGCTGTGAGCCTGACACAAAAAAGCAGACTGATGTTTCACAGTCCAAAAAGTTTTTTTTTTTAAATGTACACTACTATTAAACAAGATATGAGTGGTGGCACTGGGCAAGTGGGCACAGTATACGCTGTGAGCCTGACACACACGCTGGCAGGCAGGCAACTGCAATTAGATTACACAAGCAGACTGATGTTTCACAGTCAAAAAAGTTTTTTTTTTAAATTTACACTACTGTTATATCAGATATGAGTGGTGCCACTGGACAAGTGGGCACAGTATACGCTGTGAGCCTAACACAAAAAAGCAGACTGATGTTTCACAGTCCAAAAAGTTTTTTTTTTTTTAAATGTACACTTACACTACTATTAAACAAGATATGAGTGGTGCCACTGGGCAAGTGGGCACAGTATACGCTGTGAGCCTGACACAAAAAAAGCAGACTGATGTTTCACAGTCCAAAAAGTTTTTTTTTTTTAATGTACACTACTATTAAACAAGATATGAGTGGTGGCACTGGGCAAGTGGGCACAGTATACGCTGTGAGCCTGACACACACGCTGGCAGGCAGGCAACTGCAATTAGATTACACAAGCAGACTGATGTTTCACAGTAAAAATAGTTGTTGTTTTTTTAAATGTACACTACTGTTTGTGTGAAGGGTCTTTTTAGATGCAGGGGAGGGGGGAGTGTTTGCTCTTTTTGCTTATCAGCCCCTTTCAGTGGGTGTCCCAGCCTAACCTTTTCTACAGCGCTAAACTGGGAGCTTCTAAGTAAGTTTTTAAAAGGATTTATACTGGATTTTTAGATCAGTATCTGTGCACATTCTTCTTTATAGTAGTATCTATTACATGCAGTTATATGACAATTGGAGTATACTGTCCCTTTAAGCCTACATGGGGTTTCTTTCCAACAAAGGGCGCTCTCTCCCCCTTCTTTTGCTCTCTCTCCCCCCTCTTTTGCTCTCTCTCCCCTTTCTTTTGCTCTCTCTTCCCCCTATTTTGCTCTCTCTCCCCCTTCTTTTGCTCTCTTCCCCCTATTTTGCTCTCTCTCCCCCTTCTTTTGCTCTCTTTCCCCCTCTTTTGCTCTCTCTCCCCCCTCTTTTGCACTTTCCCCCCCTCTTTTGCTCTCTCTCCCCCTCTTTTGCTCTCTCTACCCCTTCTTTTGCTCTCTCTACCTCCTCTTTTGCTCTCTCTCTCCCCTCTCTTTTGCTCTTTCTCTCCCCCCTCTTTTGCTCTCTTTCCCCCTCTTTTGCTCTCTTTCCCCCTCTTTTGCTCTCTCCCCCCCCCTCTTTTGCTCTCTTTCCCCTCTTTTGCTCTTTTTCTCCCCCCTCTTTTGCTTTCTCTCCCCCCTCTTTTGTTCTATCTCTCCCTCTTTTGCTCTCTCTCCCCCCTCTTTTGCACTTTTCCCCCCTCTTTTGCTCTCTCTCCCCCTCTTTTGCACTTTCCCCCCTCTTTTGCTCTCTCTCCCCCTCTTTTGCTCTCTCTCCCCCTCTTTTGCTCTCTATACCCCTTCTTTTGCTCTCTCTACCTCCTATTTTGCTCTCTCTCCCCTCTCTTTTGCTCTTTCTCTCCCCCCTCTTTTTCTCTTTCTCTTTCCCCTCTTTTGCTCTCCCCCCTGTTTTTCTTTCTCTACCTCTCTTTGCTCTCTCTCCCCCCTTTTTTGCTCTCTCCCCCCACTTTTGCTCTCTCTCCCCCTCTTTTGTTCTCTCTCCCCTCTATTTTGCTCTCTCTCCGCCCTTTTTTGCACTCTCCCCCCCTCTTTTGCCCTCTCCCCCCTCTTTTGCTCTCTCTCACCCTCTTTTTTCTCGCTATCCCCCCTCTTTTGCTCTCTCTCCCCCTCTTTTGTTCTCTCTCCCTTCTTTTTTGCTCTCTCCCCCCTAGTTTGCTCTCTCTCCCCCTCTTTTTCTCTCTCTCCCCCCTCTTTTCTTTCTCTCCCCTTCTATACTCACTCATTTCGTCTCTCTCGTCTCTCTTTTGCTCTCTCTCTCCCTCTCTTTTTCTCTCTCTCCCCCCTCTTTTGCTCTCTTCCCTCTCTTTTGCACTCTCTCTCCCCTCTTTTGCTCTCTCTCCCCCTCTTTTGCTCTCTCTCGTCTCTCTTTTGCTCTCTCTCTCTCCCTTCTTTTCGTCTCTCTCCCTTCTCTTTTGCTATCTCTCCCCCATCTTTTGCTCTCTCCCCTCTCTTTTGCTCTCTCCCCCCCTTTTTTTCTCTCTCTCCCCTCCCTTTTGCTCTCTCTCCCCTTCTTCTGCTCTCTCTCCCCCTCTTTTGCTCTCTCTCCCCCTCTTTTGCTCTCTCTACCCCTTCTTTTGCTCTCTCTCCCTCATCTTTTGCTCTCTCTCCCCCTCTTTTGCTCTCTCTCCCCTCTCTTTTGCTCTTTCTCTCCCCCCTCTTTTGCTCTTTCTTTTTCCCCTCTTTTGCTCTCTCCCCTCTTTTGCTCTCCCCCCTGTTTTGCTCTCTCTACCTCTCTTTAGCTCTCTCTCCCCCCTTTTTTGCTCTCTCCCCCACTTTTGCTCTCTCTCCCCCTCTTTTGTTCTCTCTCCCCTCTATTTTGCTCTATCCCCGCCCTTTTTTTCACTCTCCCCCCCTTTTGCCCTTTCCCCCCTCTTTTGCTCTCTCTCCACCTCTTTTTTCTCTCTATCCCCCTCTTTTGCTCTCTCTCCCCCTCTTTTGTTCTCTCTCCCTTCTTTTTTGCTCTCTCCCCCCTATTTTGCTCTCTCTCCCCCTCTTTTTCTCTCTCTCCCCCCTCTTTTCTTTCTCTCCCCTTCTATACCCACTCTTTTGCTCTCTCTCCCCTCTCTTTTGCTCTCTCTCCCCCTCTCTTTTTCTCTCTCTCCCCCCTCTTTTGCTCTCTCTTCCCTCTCTTTTGCACTCTCTCTCCCCTCTTTTGCTCTCTTTCCCCCTCTTTTGCTCTCTCTCCCCTCTCTTTTGTTCTCTCTCCCCCTTCTTTTGCTCTCACTCCCTTCTCTTTTGCTATCTCTCCCCTCATCTTTTGCTCTCTCCCCTCTCTTTTGCTCTCTCCCCCCTTCTTTTGCTCTCTCTCCCCTCCCTTTTGCTCTCTCTCCCCCTCTTCTGCACTCTCTCCCCCTATTTTGCTCTCTCCCCCTCTATTTTGCTTCCCCCCCCCTATTCTGCTCTTTCTCCCCCTCTTTTGCTATCTCCAGCCTCTCTTTTGCTCTCTCTCCCCTCTCTTTTGTTCTCTATCTCCTCTCTTTTGCTCTCTCTCTCCTTCTTTTGCCCTCTCTACTCTTCCCCTCTTTTGCTGTCTCTCTCTCCCTCATTTGCCCTCTCTCCCCCCTTTTGCTCTCTCTCCTCTCCCTCCTCTTATGCGCTCTCTCCTCTCCCCCTCTCTTTTGCTCTCTCTCCCCCTCTTTTGCTCTCTATTCCCTCTCATTTGCACTCTCTCTCCCCTCTTTTGCTCTCTCCTTCCCTCTTTTGCTCTCTCTCCCCTCTATTTTGCTCTCTCTCCCCCTTCTTTTGCTCTCTCTCTCCCCTATCTTTTGCTCTCTCTTCCCCCATCTTTTGCTCTCTCTCCCCCCATCTTTTGCTCTCTCCCCCCTCTTTTGCTCTCTCCCCCCTCTTTTGCTCTCTCGCCCCTCCCTTTTGCTCTCTCTCCCCCTCTTTTGCTCTATCCCCCTTCCTTTTGCTTTCCCCCTATTCTGCTCTTTCTCCCCCTCTTTTGCTCTCTCCCCCTCTCTTTTGCTCTCTCCTGCCTCTCTTTTGCTCTCTCTCCCCTTTCTTTTGTTTTCTGTCTCCTCTCTTTTGCTCTCTCTCTCCTTATTTTGCCCTCTCTCATCTCCATCTCTTTTGCTCTCTCTCCCTCATTTGCCCTCTGTCCCCCCTTTTGCTCTCTCTCCTCTCCCTCCTCTTTTGCCCTCTCTCCTCACCCCCCTTTTTTCCCCCTCTCCTCTCTTTTGCTCTCTATCCTCCCTCACTTTTCCTCTTTCTCCTTCCTCTTTGCCGCTATCTCTTGGCCCATCATGGGCGCTCCCGCTGACCACGCCCCCTTCATGCGCACACCCGACCATGCCCCTTGTCATGCCCGCCAGCCACGCCCCCCTCATGGCTCTCCCGTATGGCCACTACGAGGCTCATCCTCTCTGATGCTCAAGACAAGGTATGTTTGTCCTTGTGCAGTCTCTACCGCACATGAATGCATCTGACAAACATACCTGGACTTTTATTATATAGGATAATACCTAAATTCATACTTACCTGTGAAATAAAACCGAAGCTAGCTACAATATAACTAATAGTTATATTGTAGCTAGCTTGGGTTTTATTTTTATTTCACAGGTAAGTTTGTATTTATTTTAACTAGGTAGACTAGTTAGTAAATAGTTATTACTTATTTACTAAATACCTAGTTAAAATAAATACACACTTACCTGTGAAATAAAACTGAAGCTGCCTGGAGGAAGCTCCTGACAATATTCATTCTATAACAGCAATTATCTCTTAAAAGTATCACAAATTTTATATATTATTAGTCCAGAAGGATTAACAGAAGCAGCGGGGCTGAGGAACAGGTGAAGAAGTGGTGGTTTGCAGGAGAATTTGCCCGGCTTGTGAGGAATCGCTACGGGAGCTACACCCTATCCAAAATGGCGATGATCCTACGCCTATTACAGCAACTCGAAACTAAACTGGATTTTCACTTCCTTCAGCTAAGAGAGGAACTGGTCTTGCAAAGGAATGTGACAGGAGAGGAATATGGACTTCTCCCTAAGCTACCCATGCCTGTGGCCACTCTATCTGACACTTTCTCCTCCTTCCAACCGCAAAAATCCGAGCCTGGCAATGCTCTTACCAACTTAAACACAAGCGCCCATCACTCTCCCAAACTAGAAGGGATTACCAGATATGTGAAGAGCACACTTTCCCCCGCGTTGGCTCCGGACCCTAACTTGAGCATCAGTGAGCGACCCATAGAGTTGGAAGAAATATCCTACTCATTAGACCATGGGAACTGTGAAAAGCACTTCCCTACATCATCCAGCTGGGCCCTAGAAACTGGCCAATGACTACCGGTGATCATCGCTTTGGGGGCTAATACTTGCATGGCACATAACGTGCCCGCCTCACCCGAGACAGAAATCACCGATTTCTACACTTCTTCATGGTCTTCATCTAATACCTCAGCCCCAGGAACAGCTGGAGAGTTCTCGAGCACGGCACTATCCTCAGAAGAGTCTTATGAGGGCAGATTGAATTTACTACAGCCTCTCCTCAATGTTAAGAAGATCTGCAAAACAGCTTGATATAAGGATGAGAATTCCTGGAACCATCTGGATTATATTGGGCTGTAGACTGGGCATCGGGTAGAGTCTTAGGGATCCTCTCATTTCCCAACAACAATATTCTATATAAGACACTGTCCCTTGCGCTTGTTGCTTGCCAGCTTGATAACCCAGTTTCAAATAGTTAGGAATCCCCGTTATTTTAATCTAAGGTTCACATCTAGCTAGTTGGTCATCACCTGTTATTATACAGCCTATTTTTTAAAATGTAATGGACACTGGACATTGGATATCTGTTATATCTGGAAAACAGTGTTTATCTTACAGCGCTAAGTATAGATGACCTATAGCTCCTAACTATATGGGTCCCCAAAATACCCACAGAAATAGATAGTTTGAAAGAGGATGGTTAGGTAGGAGCGCCAAAAGTAGGCAAGGTCTCAGGGATATATAATATATAATACTATATTATATGTGAGAGTAGCACACAGTATATCAGTAAGTGATACTGGAACAGGAATATATATAAGTGTCACAATTTGAGTGAATAGGTCTCTGATTAAGTGTGTAGCACTGAGAGACTTAAAATTGGTTTATACAGAATTTCACAGATTTTATTTATACATATATGCATGGATCCATGTTGGCGTTATTAAAAATTATCTAAAACATTCCATTAAAATCAGAAGTGTAAAACGGCACGTTAAGGGTTGTGCTAGAGGTTCTATCACACTTACAAGTTAAGCGTGATCCCACTAGTAACGGATTTCTCAATAACAGATTGGAATAGGTTGGATAAAATTGATTTGAGTAAAGGTAGTAGTTGAACAATAATCGCAAAAAATTGTTATATAAAAATTATACAAAAAATATACAAAGATTTAGTTAAAGTGATACATAAGATAATACATTTGACAATAGTTCATGTATTTATCAATCTAAACTCTAATATACAAAGTAGTCATGGATACTGTTGTTTGTGAAAACACAAAAAATAAACAATCATATTAGTTAAGTCCCAAAAAGAGAGAAAGTTAACTTTCAAAAAAATGAAATACAAATATTGTGATCCACATAAAGTGATTTGTGTCACAAATGAAAAAAATCACTCCAAAAGTGTGAGTGATTGTAAAATGAAAATGAAAAATACAAACTAGTGTATATACAAACTAGTGAAAAAGTAATAAAAAATGAAAAAAATGATGAAAATTATGAAAAAAATGATGAAAGAGGGGGTGGTGGTGCACTTATTGAGTGAAACTCATGTGTCTCCTGGGCTTCGTTCCTTTTATTGGGGTATCTGTTTAAATGTTATATTTCTAATCCCAATAATCGAGGGTATGTGAAACAGAAGATGAGTTGTGAGAAAGTTATAGATATAAATACAAAAAATACAAAAAAATAAGTCCCAAAGAGTCACTCCTTTTATTAGAGTGTTCTTGTATTTGTAATCCTTATATGTTGAAAAGATATATAAAATGCTTTTTTTAAAATATGTTAAAAAATGATGCTGGGAAGTCCTCAAACCTGTAAATGAAAGATAGTAGCATAGGGTAATATTGCATAAAATCTTCTATAACTAAAGGTATAAAACTCACCATAAATCTGTCAACGCGTTTCGGCCCACAGTAGAGGCCTTTTTCAAGACTATTATGGTGTGGGTGAGTTGAGACCTTTTATATTTATGTCTAACCAATCATCTTCACCTTTGTGGGCGCCAAATTTTCGCGCCAAAAAACGCTACACCGGAAGTAGTCAACCGGATGTGTATGGTTATTGTACCCGATATTTATAAATATAAATATTGTCGATCATCAAGATTCTCTTTATATACTAATTATTTGCTCAAAGTATTTAGTTTGTGTAGCAAAATGCTTTGCTATAATTTTTTAGGTATCTTGGTGTGATCGTTGGTTATGTTAGACTTACTTTCGGCTGGAGCGGATGTTTACTGTTTTTCGTAAAACCGGAAGTTGATATCTTGCGAACTTCCGGTTTGACTCCGTGAAACCGGAAATGGAAAAGGAACATCCGTAATCGTCCCAAATACGGACAATATTTATTATCCGGGTCATAATTAGACTGTGTGTTGATGATTGGCTAAATTTTCATATAGTTTCATACACTTCATACATGTGCTCCGATCTTATATACGACTAAATGGTAACTTTCCATCCTATTATAGGACATAAACTCCTAATCTGACTCATTGATTATGCTAAAAATTCCTTTGGATGTTGTATATGTTAGAGAATGGGGACTTTAATAGGACCTAGGGTAGAACAGTGGGAAATGAATCTTATAAATGGCATTTGTGTTCTACAAGTCAGAAGTCAGATTTTAAAATTAATTAGAAAATGAAAATAATAGTATGAGAAAGTAATAGTGTTATGAAAATATATTATACATACGAGAGATTAATCCTGTATTGGGGATTTAGTGAATGTGGATTGTAGGACATCCCATATTTATAGGGGCAAGACTCAATATTAAGGCTCAAGAGGGTGACTAGATCTAAGTTGGGAGCTCTAAGCTCTAAAAGTATATATTGGGCTGTAGACTGGGCATCGGGTAGAGTCTTAGGGATCCTCTCATTTCCCAACAACAATATTCTATATAAGACACTGTCCCTTGCACTTGTTGCTTGCCAGCTTGACAACCCAGTTTCAAATAGTTAGGAATCCCCGTTATTTTAATCTAAGGTTCACATCTAGCTAGTTGGTCATCACCTGGTATTATACAGCCTATTTTGTAAAATGTAATGGACACTGGACATTGGATATCTGTTATATCTTTAAGAGACTCATTGTTATGTGATATGTTCCTCCACTTTTTCCTGTGACGCACTGTCTGAAGTTATACACTTGTTAACAGGTAGCGGTACCACTTTCTATCATTAAGCATATAGCTCATGGCGATATCACACCCTTACTGCTGAGCAGTGCATCTCTCTACAAGCTCCACAGTGCACTTTGAATTACCTGTTTTACTTACCTAAAGCCTAGCACGATATTGCATTACAAGCAGATCTACTTAAGCCTTGTGCAGGTAGCTTGCCCACTATAAATAATGATCCAGTTCAGTTAATATATCATGCTCTGATTTCTTTTTACTACTAAAGCTGTTAATTGGGTTACAAGGCTCCAGGGGGTATAATCTTTAACTTTGTATACCCTTTTGGGATAGCTATCTCCCCATGAGTAATAGAATTCGGGCTCTGGGTAGCTTCTCCTCATTGGTAGGCTAGCTTCACTAAGTTTTATTCTGTCACACAGGATTTTCTATGTATTGTTTACTGTCCCTCTCCCTACCTTATTGACACCTTCTTACATTTAGTGGTGCTCCTTATCTATATACTAACAGAACAGTATTGTTACACTTAGAAATGTTGGGAATTTACAAAATGTAGTCCTCTAGCGGATTAAGTATAAAGATTCAGTACAAGTTATTATGTTCACAACCATTTTACTATAGCATGTCACTGATTATAACTAAGATCTTCCAGAGCCCATACTAATATAACAATAGGTTACTATCCCCTCTGCAAAAAAAGAAAGAAAAAAGAAAAGAAGAAATATTGCTACCACTCTATTAGAGATGTCCTGGGTTAATTTTTTTTTTTTTTTAGTATCATCACTATATATTTCTGCTACAAGTATTGGGATTCAAATTATATGAGATTATACACATATCCGTATCTATCACCTGGCTCCAGATATAGCTTAGTTTACCTTCTACTTTTATGCCCCATATCTATCTCTCCTACAAATACATAACCCCCTTCTATACTATACATCACAGTGTTTCATGGCTACACTAATATGCTGAGTTCATCTACTTATTCTGTGACTCTCTACATGTTTAGGGATACCGTGTCATCTAGCCATCTGTATGTCAGGCAATACTTCAGTGGACTGGGTAATGTTTTTATATATGGCTCATTCCGATCCACAATAGATTGCAGCATATATCCTTTGTAACCCTACGTTTCAGTAGAGGAATCTGACTATACACTAGCTTATCCTGTTAGCTTACCCTTCCCACGCCTAATGATGAACCCACTGGAGTGCTGTAAAGTTATAGGGCTACCCCGTGTCCACCTGTACTCAGTGTCTCAGATTATCCTCATCCTATGAGTACTTTAACTGTGAAGGCACTGATATATTATGTGGTATCTGTCTCTGGATATCTCTTATTATGCTATCTTAAAGGTTAAATTCGGTGCTACTCACAACATCTATATCCTTTAATTGCCCTCCACTCTAACATCACTACTAGCTCCGTCCCCTCCCCTCCCCCTTGTCCCAGCTAGAGCGGCTCTTGCCCGCTGAAATACCCTCCCCCTAATATCCATACTGCCAACTCCCCCTTTTGCCTCTATTTCTTATTTCACTCCTAGTTAAACCAGTTCATATTTCCCATTGCAAAACGGGGACCATTTTTATTCTTCTCAGAATATAAAAAAGAGGTTTCATTTCACCCTATATAAAAGCCTTATGGACATGCTAAGTTAGTTTATTTTAGTCTATTATTCCCTTTTACTAGCTTTTTATAGTAGACTGGTTTATCCTATCACTGGCTGGTAGAATAGCTGACTACATCATAAGCCCTGTAAGCATAATGTCCACACTGCTTCAAAGATCTACAGAGTTTATGTCTAGAACTGTAATAGACTTACATCTCTACTGTACCTTTATATTAAGTTTGTATGTTTTATTGGAATTTTTGTTCACGGGTGTCTTTATCTGTAACGCTTTATTCAACCTCAATAAAAAAATATTTATAAAAAAAAAACTGAAGCTGCCTTACAATAAAATCTAACATTACAAAAAATAAAAAACACTAAAATAAAAAATAAAAAAACTACCATTACAAAAAATAACAAACAAAATTATCCAAAACAATAAAAATTATTCCTATTCTAACACCCTTTTAAAAAAAAAAAACACCCCAAAATAAAAAAAAACTAATCTATAATAAACTACCAAGGGCCCTTAAAAGGGCCTTTTGTAGGGCATTTCCCTAAATATATCAGCTCTTTTTCTACAAAAGAAAAACAAACACCCCCACACCCAAAACCCACAAAATAAAAATAAAGTAAAACCTAATCTACCAATTGCTCTGAAAAGGGCATTTGTATGGGCATTGCCCTTAATTCAGCTATGTTGCTGCCCATTAAACATAAAAAATGGCTATTCTAAAAAAAAAAAAACTGAAAACAAAACATTACACAGAAAAACAAGCAAATTATCCAAGATAATAACAATTATTCCTATTCTAATACCCATTTAAAAAAAAAACACACCCCAAAATAAAAAACCTAATCTATAATAGACTACAAATAGCCCTTAAAAGGACCTAACACTAACCCCTCTTTAGGTACTCACAGTTCCTGAAGTCCCGCTTGAAGGATCTTCATCCAGACGGCTCCAACTTCATCCAGACGGCATCTTCAATCTTCATCCCAGCGGCATCTTCTATCTTCATCCCGGTGACGCAAAGCGGTTCCATCCTGAAGACATCCGGCGTGGAGCATCCTCTTCATACGGTAACCGCTGTATACTGAATCTTCAATGCAAGGGAGCCTTTTCAAAATGGTGTCCCTTGCATTCCTATTATGATTTTGGTAATTCAAATCAGCCAATAGGATGAGAGCTACTAAAATCCTATTGGCTGTTTAAATCAGCCAATAGGATGAGAGCTACTGAAATTCTATTGGCTATTGGTAGTTTATTGTACGCAAGGGTTTTTTTTTATTTTGGGTGGGCTTTTTTTATTTTTATATGGCTATTAGATTAGGTGTAATTGTTTTTTATTTTTGATAATTTTGTTTGTTATTTTTCATAATTTAATGTTTGTTATTTTTTGTAATTTAGTCTTTTTTATTTTTTGTAATTTTTATAGTACTGTTAGGATTTTTTAATGTATATGTTAGTTTTCTTTAATTGATAGTTAGTTTAATTTTAGTTTAATAGTTATATTAGTTTAATTGTTAGTTTAAATTTAGTTTTTTTTTTTAATTTGACAGGTTAGTTTTCATTTAATTTAAGATAGGGAAATTTTAATTTTAATATAAAGTTAGGGGGCGTTAGATTTAGGGGTTAATAGTTTAAATTAGTTTATTGCAATGTGGGGGCTTTCATTTTAGGGGTTAATAGTTTAATTTAGTATATTTTGTTGTGGGGGCTTGCGTTTATGGGTTAATAGGTTTATTATAGTGGTGGCGGTGGCAGGGAGCGGTGGAATAGGGGTTAATAACTTTAGTATAGTGGGGGCGATGTGGGCGGACGGCAGATTAGGGGTTAATAATATTTAAATAGTGTTTGTAATGTGGGAGGGTGGCAGTTTAGGGGTAATAGCTTTATTATAGTGGTGACGATGTCGGGGGGCAGCTGAATAGGGGTTAACACATTTTATTAGTGGCGACGATGTCGGGGGCAGCAGATTAGGGGTTAATAACTTTAATATAGTGTTTGCGATGCGGGAGGGCCTCGGTTTAGGGGTTAATAGGTAGTTTATGGGTGTCAGTGCACTTTGTAAAACTTTAGTTATGAGTTTTATGTAACAGTTTTGTTGCATAAAACTAATAACTACTGCTCTCAGATGGCGGTATGGATCTTGTTGTTGTAGGGTGTAATGCAAGCTTTTTAGCCTCACCGCAAAACTCGTAATGGCTGCGCTATGGAAGTGCAGGACTGACATTGCGTTACAGGCTAAAAGGCTTGCGGTACAGCTATACCGACAAGACTTATAAGGGCTGTGTTGCTGTTTTAACGCTGAAATTACCATTTTTTCAGTATTAAAACACGAACGCACAACTCGTAATCTACCTGTTTGTGAATTTGATAAACCCACGAAAATCTATTAGCAAAGGCATTTTACAAACTTTTTCTGTTTGTTTATTTTCACAGTAGCAAAATATAGGTGGTCAAAGCAAAATTCAAACATAGGCCTAGATTTGGAGTTCGGCGGTAAAAGGGCTGTTAACGCTCCGCGGGCTTTTTTCTGGCCGCACCATAAAATTAACTCTGGTATCGAGAGTTCAAACAAATGCTGCGTTAGGCTCCAAAAAAGGAGCGTAGAGCATTTTTACCGCAAATGCAACTCTCGATACCAGAGTTGCTTACGGACGCGGCCGGCCTCAAAAACGTGCTCGTGCACGATTCCCCCATAGGAAACAATGGGGCTGTTTGAGCTGAAAAAAAACCTAACACCTGCAAAAAAGCAGCGTTCAGCTCCTAACGCAGCCCCATTGTTTCCTATGGGGAAACACTTCCTACGTCTGCACCTAACACTCTAACATGTACCCCGAGTCTAAACAGCCCTAACCTTACACTTATTAACCCCTAATCTGCCGCCCCCGCTATCGCTGACCCCTGCATATTTTTTTAAACCCCTAATCTGCCGCTCCGTAAACCGCCGCCACCTACGTTATCCCTATGTACCCCTAATCTGCTACCCCTAACACCACCGACCCCTATATTATATTTATTAACCCCTAACCTGCCCCCCACAACGTCGCCGACACCTGCCTACACTTATTAACCCCTAATCTGCCGAGCGGACCTGAGCGCTACTATAATAAAGTTATTAACCCCTAATCCGCCTCACTAACCCTATCATAAATAGTATTAACCCCTAATCTGCCCTCCCTAACATCGCCGACACCTAACTTCAATTATTAACCCCTAATCTTCCGATCGGAGCTCACCGCTATTCTAATAAATGGATTAACCCCTAAAGCTAAGTCTAACCCTAACACTAACACCCCCCTAAGTTAAATATAATATTTATCTAACGAAATAAATTAACTCTTATTAAATAACTTATTTCTATTTAAAGCTAAATACTTACCTGTAAAATAAACCCTAATATAGCTACAATATAAATTATAATTATATTATAGCTATTTTAGGATTAATATTTATTTTACAGGCAACTTTGTAATTATTTTAACCAGGTACAATAGCTATTAAATAGTTAAGAACTATTTAATAGTTACCTAGTTAAAATAATAACAAATTTACCTGTAAAATAAATCCTAACCTAAGTTATAATTAAACCTAACACTACCCTATCAATAAAATAATTAAATAAACTACCTACAATTACCTACAATTAACCTAACACTACACTATCAATAAATTAATTAAACACAATTCCTACAAATAAATACAATTAAATAAACTAGCTAAAGTACAAAAAATAAAAAAGAACTAAGTTACAGAAAATAAAAAAATATTTACAAACATAAGAAAAATATTACAACAATTTTAAACTAATTACACCTACTCTAAGCCCCCTAATAAAATAACAAAGCCCCCCAAAATAAAAAATTCCCTACCCTATTCTAAATTAAAAAAGTTACAAGCTCTTTTACCTTACCAGCCCTGAACAGGGCCCTTTGCGGGGCATGCCCCAAGAAGTTCAGCTCTTTTGCCTGTAAAAAAAAACATACAATACCCCCCCCCCAACATTACAACCCACCACCCACATACCCCTAATCTAACCCAAACCCCCCTTAAATAAACCTAACACTAAGCCCCTGAAGATCTTCCTACCTTGTCTTCACCATCCAGGTATCACCGATCCGTCCTGGCTCCAACATCTTCATCCAACCCAAGCGGGGGTTGGCGATCCATAATCCGGTCCAGAAGAGGCTCCAAAGTCTTCCTCCTATCCGGCAAGAAGAGGACATCCGGACCGGCAAACATCTTCTCCAAGCGGCATCTTCGATCTTCTTCCATCCGGAGCGAAGCGGCAGGATCCTGAAGACATCCAGCGCGGAACATCCATCTGGACCGACGACTGAACGACGAATGACTGTTCCTTTAAGGGACATCATCCAAGATGGCGTCCCTCGAATTCCGATTGGCTGATAGGATTCTATCAGCCAATCGGAATTAAGGTAGGAATTTTCTGATTGGCTGATGGAATCAGCCAATCAGAATCTAGTTCAATCCGATTGGCCGATCCAATCAGCCAATCAGATTGAGCTCGCATTCTATTGGCTGATCGGAACAGCCAATAGAATGCGAGCTCAATCTGATTGGCTGATTGGATCAGCCAATCGGATTGAACTTGATTCTGATTGGCTGATTCCATCAGCCAATCAGAAAATTCCTACCTTAATTCCGATTGGCTGATAGAATCCTATCAGCCAATCGGAATTCGAGGGACGCCATCTTGGATGACGTCCCTTAAAGGAACAGTCATTCGTCGTTCAGTCGTCGGTCCGGATGGATGTTCCGCGCTGGATGTCTTCAGGATCCTGCCGCTTCGCTCCAGATGGAAGAAGATCGAAGATGCCGCTTGGAGAAGATGTTTGCCGGTCCGGATGTCCTCTTCTTGCCGGATAGGAGGAAGACTTTGGAGCCTCTTCTGGACCGGATTATGGATCGCCAACCCCCGCTTGGGTTGGATGAAGATGTTGGAGCCAGGACGGATTGGTGATACCTGGATGGTGAAGACAAGGTAGGAAGATCTTCAGGGGCTTAGTGTTAGGTTTATTTAAGGGGGGTTTGGGTTAGATTAGGGGTATGTGGGTGGTGGGTTGTAATGTTGGGGGGGGGGGTATTGTATGTTTTTTTTTACAGGCAAAAGAGCTGAACTTCTTGGGGCATGCCCCGCAAAGGGCCCTGTTCAGGGCTGGTAAGGTAAAAGAGCTTGTAACTTTTTTAATTTAGAATAGGGTAGGGAATTTTTTATTTTGGGGGGCTTTGTTATTTTATTAGGGGGCTTAGAGTAGGTGTAATTAGTTTAAAATTGTTGTAATATTTTTCTTATGTTTGTAAATATTTTTTTATTTTCTGTAACTTAGTTCTTTTTTATTTTTTGTACTTTAGCTAGTTTATTTAATTGTATTTATTTGTAGGAATTGTGTTTAATTAATTTATTGATAGTGTAGTGTTAGGTTAATTGTAGGTAATTGTAGGTAGTTTATTTAATTATTTTATTGATAGGGTAGTGTTAGGTTTAATTATAACTTAGGTTAGGATTTATTTTACAGGTAAATTTGTTATTATTTTAACTAGGTAACTATTAAATAGTTCTTAACTATTTAATAGCTATTGTACCTGGTTAAAATAATTACAAAGTTGCCTGTAAAATAAATATTAATCCTAAAATAGCTATAATATAATTATAATTTATATTGTAGCTATATTAGGGTTTATTTTACAGGTAAGTATTTAGCTTTAAATAGAAATAAGTTATTTAATAAGAGTTAATTTATTTCGTTAGATAAATATTATATTTAACTTAGGGGGGTGTTAGTGTTAGGGTTAGACTTAGCTTTAGGGGTTAATCCATTTATTAGAATAGCGGTGAGCTCCGATCGGAAGATTAGGGGTTAATAATTGAAGTTAGGTGTCGGCGATGTTAGGGAGGGCAGATTAGGGGTTAATACTATTTATGATAGGGTTAGTGAGGCGGATTAGGGGTTAATAACTTTATTATAGTAGCGCTCAGGTCCGCTCGGCAGATTAGGGGTTAATAAGTGTAGGCAGGTGTCGGCGACGTTGAGGGGGGCAGATTAGGGGTTAATAAATATAATATAGGGGTCGGGGATGTTAGGGGCAGCAGATTAGGGGTACATAGGGATAACGTAGGTGGCGGCGATTTGCGGTCGGAAGATTAGGGGTTAATTATTTTAAGTAGCTGGCGGCGACGTTGTGGGGGGCAAGTTAGGGGTTAATAAATGTAATACAGGGGTCGGCGGGGTTAGGGGCAGCAGATTAGGGGTACATAAATATAACGTAGGTGGCGGTCGGCAGATTAGGGGTTAAAAATTTTAATTGAGTGGCGGCGGTGTGGGGGGACCTCGGTTTAGGGGTACATAGGTAGTTTATGGGTGTTAGTGTACTTTAGGGTACAGTAGTTAAGAGCTTTATGAACCGGCGTTAGCCAGAAAGCTCTTAACTCCTGCTATTTTCAGGCGGCTGGAATCTTGTCGTTAGAGCTCTAACGCTCACTTCGGAAACGACTCTAAATACCGGCGTTAGAAAGATCCCATTGAAAAGATAGGCTACGCAAATGGCGTAGGGGGATCTGCGGTATGGAAAAGTCGCGGCTGAAAAGTGAGCGTTAGACCCTTTAATCACTGACTCCAAATACCAGCGGGCGGCCAAAACCAGCGTTAGGAGCCTCTAACGCTGGTTTTGACGGCTACCGCCGAACTCCAAATCTAGGCCATAGTGACTGATTCCTTGATCATTGATATTGACTGCCTTATATACTGTGTGTACTTTTTTATCACCTAACCAACTACAGTATCAATGACGATTATGTAAGTCTTATTATTTAGTTATGTAATTTTTTTGTAAAAACATGGTTAGAGCAATTAAACAATCATATTTATTAACATGACAGAAACCATACAATTATTGTTAATGGAATAGAAAAGCTAAAATATTATCTCAAACCTCTACAAATAAATACATAAAAATAAAAGTATTGCTGTTACACTCACTGCAAAAATCTGTCAACGTTTAACATTTGCAAACAAATTGTGCAAAGTACTGTCTAATGGAGGGGAATACAGTTCATAAAAAAAATAAGTTTAAAGGGACATGAAAGTCAGTATTCAACCATCATGATTTAGATACTGTACAATCTTAATAACTCCACACTTACGGCTAGATTACGAGTCTTGCGTTAGCCATAAAAAGCAGTGTTGAGAGGTCCCAACGCTGCTTTTTTTCCTAACGCTGGTATTACGAGTCTTTTTTTCCATGACTCAAGCTTACCGTAAATCCCCTTACAACAATTGCGTATCCTATCTTTTTAATGGGATTTGCCAAACGCCGGTATTATGAGTCTTGGAAGAAGTGAGCGGTAGACCCTCTCCTGTCAAGACTCCTACCGCATTTAAAAGTCAGTATTTAAGAGTTTTATGGGCTAACGCCGTAACATAAAACTCTTAACTAAAGTGCTAAAAAGTACACTAACACCCATAAACTACCTATCAACCCCTAAACCAAGGCCTTCCACGCATCGCAAACACATAAATAACGTTTTCAACCCCTAATCTGTCGACCAGACATCGCCGCCACTTTAATAAATATATTAACCCCTAAACCACCACACTCCTGTCTCCCAAACACTAGTTAAATTTTATTAACCCCTAATATGCTGTCCCTAACATCACCGACACCTACCTACATGTATTAACCCCTAATCTGCCGCCCCCAACATCACTGCTACTATATTAAATGTATTAACCCCTAAACCTAAGTCTAAACCTAAGTCTAACACCCCCTAACTTAAATATAATTTAAATAAAACAAAATAAAATTACTACAATTAAATAAATTAATCATATTTAAAACTAAATACTTACCTGTAAAATAAACCCTAAGATAGCTACAATATAACTAATAGTTACATTTGTATCTATCTTAGGGTTTATATTTAGTTTACAGGCAACTTTGTATTTATTTTAACTAGCTACAATAGTTATTAAATAGTTATTAACTATATAACAACTACTTAGTTAAAATAAAGACAAATTTACCTGTAAAATAAATCCTAACCTAAGTTACAATTACATCTAACACTACACTATCATTAAATTTATTACCTAAACTAACTACAATTAAATACAATTAAATTAAATAAACTAAAGTACAAAAACAAACAAACACTAAATTACATAAAATAAAAAAATAATTACAAGAATTTTAAACTAATTACACCTAATCTAATCCCCCTAATAAAATAAAAAAGCCCCCCAAAATAATAAAAATCCCTACCCTATACTAAATTACAAATAGCCCTTAAAAGGGCTTTTTGCGGGGCATTGCCCCAAAGTAATCAGCTCTTTTACCTGTAAAAAAAAAATACAATACCCCCCCAATATTAAAACCCACCACCCACACACCCAACCCTAATCTAAAACCCACCCAACCCCCCCTTAATAAAACCTAACACTAACCCCTTGAAGATCCCCCTACCTTGAGCCGTCTTCACCCAGCCGGGCACAAGTGGTCCTCCAGAGGGACAGAAGTCTTCATCCGATCCAGCCAGAAGAGGACCTCCAGAGGGGCAGAAGTCTTCATCCAGGCCGCATCTTCTATCTTCATGCATCCGGAGCGGAGCAGGTCCATCATGAAGCCAGCCGACGCGGATCATCCTCTTCTTCCGATGACTCCCGGTGAATGAAGGTTCCTTTAAATGACATCATCCAAGATGGCATCCCTTGAACGCCGATTGGCTGATAGGATCATCCAAGATGGCGTCCCTTGAATTTCGATTGGCTGATTGTTCCAATCAGTCAATAGAATGCAAACTCAATCTGATTGGCTGATTGCTTCAGTAAATAGGATTTTTTCTACCTTAATTCCGATTGGCTGATAGAATCCTATCAGCCAATCGGAATTCAAGGGATGCCATCTTGGATGACGTCATTTAAAGGAACCTTCATTCATCGGGAGTCATCGGAAGAAGAGGATGCTCCGTGTCGGCTGGCTTCAAGATGGACCCGCTCCGCTCTAGATGGATGAAGATAGAAGATGCCGCCTGGATGAAGACTTCTGCCCCTCTGGAGGTCCTTTTCCGACCGGATTGGATGAAGACTTCTGCCCCTCTGGAGGACCACTTGTGCCCGGCTGGGTGAAGACGGCTCAAGGTAGGGTGATCTTCAAGGGGTTAGTGTTAGGTTTTATTAAGGGGGGATTGGGTGGGGTTTAGAGTGGGGTTGGGTGTGTGGATGGTGGGTTTTAATGTTGGGGGGGTATTGTATTTTTTTTTTTTACAGGTAAAAGAGCTGATTACTTTGGGGCAATGCCCCGCAAAAAGCCCTTTTAAGGGCTATTTGTAATTTAGTATAGGGGAGGGATTTTTTTATTATTTTGGAGGGCTTTTTTATTTTATTAGGGGGATTAGATTAGGAGTAATTAGTTTAAAATTCTTGTAATTATTTTTTATTTTCTGTAATTTAGTGGTTGTTTTTTTGTACTTTAGTTTATTTAATTTAATTGTATTTAATTGTAGTTAGTTTAGGTCATTAATTTAATGATAGTGTAGTGTTAGATGTAATTGTAACTTAGGTTAGGATTTATTTTACAGGTAAATATGTCTTTATTTTAACTAGGTAGTTATTATATAGTTAATAACTATTTAATAACTATTGTAGCTAGTTAAAATAAATACAAAGTTGCCTGTAAAATAAAATAAACCCTAAGATAGATACAAATGTAACTATTAGTTATATTGTAGCTATTTTAGGATTTATTTTACAGATAAGTATTTAGTTTTAAATAGGATTAATTTATTTAATTGTAGTAATTTTATTTCATTTTATTTAAATTATATTTAAGTTAGGGAGGTGTTAGACTTAGGTTTAGACTTAGGTTTAGGGGTTAATAAATTTAATATAGTAGCAGCGACGATGGGGGCGGCAGATTAGTGGTTAATAATTGTAGGTAGGTAGCGGCGACATTGGGGGCGGGAGATTAGGGGTTAATAAATAAAAAGTAGGTGTTGGCGATGTTGGGGGCAGCAGATTAGGGGTTGATAAGTATAATGTAGGTGGCGGCAGTGTCCAGAGCGGCAGATTAGGGGTTAACAATATAATGCAGGTGTCAGCGATGTCGGGGGTGGCGGATTAGGGGTTAATAAGTGTAAGATTAGGGGTGTTTAGACTCAGGGTTCATGTTAGGGTGTTAGGTGTAGACATAAATGTTCTTTCCCCATAGGAATCAATGGGGCTGCGTTAGAAGCTGAACGCTGCATTTTTGCAGGTGTTAGGTTTTTTTCAGCTGGCTCAGCCCCATTGATTCCTATAGGGAAATCGTGCATGAGCATGTTTAGCCATCTCACCGCTACCGTAAGCAATGGTGGTATTGAGGTGAGATGTGGAGCTAAATTTTGCTCTCCGCTCACTTTTTTGCGGCTAACGCCGGGTTTAAAAAAACCTGTAATACCAGCGTTGTCTTAAGTGAGCGGTGGGAAAAAAATGCTCGTTAGCAACGCACCCCTGTTACCGCAAAACTCGTATTCTCGGTGTTAGATTCTATGATCAAATGTATCTATTTCTCTTGGTATCTTTTACTGAAACTTGGGGTGGTGCTGCACAAGAATTTTCTTGTTCAATTATAAATGTAAAATATTCTTCTGCCCGCTCAAGTTCACTATCCTGGAAGCTTGTCTGAATATGAATTTTGACTTCTATACCCCTTTAAATGATAAGAGGTGCACAAAATGTATGTAGGTAGAGTTAAAGGGATAGTAAAATCAAAATTAAACTTTTATGATTCAAATAGAGCATGCAATTTTAAACAACTTTCCAATTTACTTCTGTTATCAAATTTGCTTCACTCTCTTGGTATCCTTTATTGAAGAGAAAAACTAGGTAGGCTCAAAAGAGCTCAGGAGAGTGCACGTGTCTTTAGTACTCTATGGAAGCAGTGTTTTGCAACATTAGCCACAAATAATGTTGCAAAACTCTGCTGTCATAGAGTGCTAAAGACACATGCACACTCCTGATTTCCTATAAGCCTACCTAGTTTCACTGTTCAATAAAAGATACCAAGAGAACAAAGCAAATTTGATAACATGAATAAATTGGAAAATTGTTTAAAAGTAAATGCTCTATCTGAATCATTAAAGTTTAATTTTGACTTTACTGTCCCTTTAAAGGTATACACGTTTGTTAGCTTTTCATGTTATGCAATATATTGCTGCCTGTTGTGGAAAAAAAGTGAAAACGGAAAGTAAGATTTTTTGTTTGTTGCTACAGAAGGTTGTTTAAAAGACATTCGACTAAAATAAAGTATGAAGATGCAGTATGTCATAGATATGTAAAAGTTATACATTGAAGATAGTTATGCAGGTGAATGTATTTATAGAATCAGAAATATTGGTTGCTAAACACTGAACACTCAGTCAGCAGGGGTCATGTCTTGCCAATTTGTGAGTTCAGACTTTCAGAGCTGCCTATTTACAGTTAAAGATTTCTAAGTGATCAATAGTTATGATGGTCTAAGCCTTCATTTGTATGCAGAACAAAAACCTTAACGTGAACTCAAGAGCAAATTCCATTTCTGCCGTGTTTCAAGGATATTACGACATTAAGAAAAATTTATATTTGCAGAGACCATAGTGCATAATAGTCTTGATTTTATTATTCAAAGCTCCCAGACCTACAGGGAATGTAATTTCAGCTGTTTTGCAAACCCATTTTCTAAAGAAATACAGTTTCTCTGGTACTAAAACACTGCACTTTATCAGAGTGAGATACTATTATAACCATAATTCTGTTTATTGGATATATTACCCAATAAACTCAGATATCATTTACCCTGAACACCCAATTGAATTTGAGTATTTTAACATCTCTGGGGGGAATATACAAGACATTAAAGTACACAGCATTATTTATCTGTTTATTATTTCTTTTATTTTGCAAGCACTTATGCTACAAAGGTAAAAAATGTTTAACCAATGTGGCTGTCAGTTGGAGTAGCTAATAAATTATACCAATCTTTTTTTTGTTATGTTCTAATTCTATCAGTACTGCTACATACCAGATGGACAGCTTCTCACTGCACTGATACAGAATCAGTTTTTGTTTTGACCAAATTGACTAGCTTACCCCTAACTCATGCTTCTTCAGTGCACATAAGATGTTTGCAGAGAATTATACATTTATCTTAAGCAAATGGTGCATATAGTAGTCAGCATAGCATTTAAACTTTCATTTCAATGCTGTGTTGACCTGCCTTTTTCAGTTTCAGAAACTGTACCAGAAGAATGAGCTGTAAAAACTGAGACATTAGTCTGGAAACACTTCCTTGGGTTGACACATGATCTAAAAAAAGGAGAATACTCAAGGAGAAGGATTCACTACATTAAGAGTCTTGTTTACTAAGTATGTATTATAATTTTAATTAGACTGTCTTCCGAGTCTTTCCACTAAATTGTACAAAGAATGGCTTTCATGTTGCACATTCTAAAGCTCACCATAGATCGCTGCAATGTTATGAAAATTTACAAATGTTTTATTTCAAGATGGTGGCCATGCCGTGCAAGCTTTGATAACAATATTGCCTTTAGGGGTCATATTTGTACATAATCATGTGTCTACTACACTGTAACATAGTTTAATAGTGTAAAAATACTGCAAAGTTACACAATTGAACAACAATAAAAAAGTTAATGGTTTGTGGCAGCCATCTTGATTTTGGAAAAAAAAACCACGGCTTGAACAACCATGGTAGATGACCTTACCAGCAGCATATATGCAAATTTGTGCTTTGTTCAACTTTCCACTCAGCAGTTTCAGAGAAGAAGTTCCATGAAGATTTTTGTACAATGCAAGATGTTGGCCACACTGTGTGACCAATGCACTTCTCTTGAACAAACATAAATCCAAGTCACAGCAGCAGTTAACACAACAAGCTTCACATCTGTAACATAAGCGGTTCTGGAGAATTATTATTATTTTCAAATGTTTGTCAAAATTGGAGAAGACTTTCAAATGTTTGACAAATATGGTCGCAAAAAGCAATATGGCTGCCAGACCATGTGACATATGATTTCCCTGTTGCATCAGAAGTAGTGCAGCATTAGTCTGTACCAGCATACCTGATTTCAAGAGTTTTGCACAAGCAGTTAATGTTTTATGGGCAATAGAAAAAGTGATGGAATGATATAAAATAAAAAAATAAAATAGCTGCAGGATTAAATTGTCCGAGCTCACTAATTTATCAGTATGGGGACTAACCCTAGCACTCCTCCTTTCCATGTCAAATACAAGCAAGAGCCTTGTAATTCCAAATGCATGTAACATAATTTATTAAAAACAATTACTAAAAGTTAAAACATGAGGGATTGTTACATTCCCATCAACAATGTAGTAATGCAATGCGTTTCTCAGGCTTTATGCAATTTCATCCATCATAAACACACCTCCTTAATCTAATTGCAAACATAATCAATAAATACAAATGGTAACCCATACTATGAATCATATATATAACATTAGTACTAAAAAAAGTTAATCAATATAAAGTTATTGGATGCATTTTCAGGAGGCATTGATTAAAGGGACATTACACCCAAAAAAATTATTTCATGATTCAAACAGAGAATACCATTTTAAACAACATTTCAATTTACTTCTATTATCTAATTTGCTTCACTCTTTAGATATCATTTGTTAAATAAATAGCAATGCACATGGGTGAGCCAATCACACGAGGCAAATATGTGCAGCCACCAATCAGAAGCTACTGAGACTATCTAGATATGCTTTTCAGGAAGGAATATCAAGCGAATGAAGCAAATTAGATAACAGAAGTAAATTAGAAAGTTGTTTAAAATCTAAAATTCTTTACAGATTTACAGTCTTATCAATTTATAGAAACTAAAACTTTGGACTATTTGGGATTAAAAAATCTCTGCAAATACAGCAGATTGGTATAAAGACAATTTTTCAACAATTCTAGGGGATAGCAGAGATAAACTAAAATCGTGGGCATCATTCCCAGTTTCTCTATTGGGTAAGATAGCTCTTTTTAAAATGTTTATCATTCCTAAAATTCTTCATACTTTGAGGATGCTTCCCTTTTTGATAAATAGAAATGATCTATGGCGTTTTAACCAATCATTGAGATTGTTTTTATGGAGTGGGAGAAAACCAAGATTGAAACTAGCTAAGCTATACCAACCATACTATAAAGGTGGGCTGGCTTTACCTAATTTAGAATGGTATAATCATGCTTCTATTCTGCTATTCCCTATGGACTGACTATCAAGGTCTTTTTTATACTCGGACGAGGTCTTAGAGAATCAGGTTTGCTCCCCGCTTTCTTTAAATTATGTCATGTTCGCTTCAAATAAAGATCTGGGGTGAAGAGTTTTGGAGCATCCCCTATATAGGGATATATTATGGGTTTGGAGAAATCTATCTAAACGTATTGGACTAATGGAAAATATTTCAAAGTGGCTACCGATAACCGGTAACACTCATTTCCTTTTAGGTAATATGGTGGACATCTTTAAAAGATGGTCGCCAGAGAAACCATTGATAGTGAGGGATTTTTATGACTCCAACTCGGATAAATTATGTACATTTGAGGGAGGGGGAAGGGAAGAGAAAATATTTTTATATATTTTTTTTTTTTATTATTTATTTTTTTCCTTTTCTTTCTTCTTTCTTTTTCAAAAGCAGTATACTGGATTTAAAGTGGATAAGTGATATAAAGAAATGAGATGCAAGGATTGATTAGGTTAGCTCAGCTCACTAATTGAATTGGAGGACTAAAAAAAAGATGTCTTCGCGGTTTCCTCTTCTTGGAAAATACTATCTGAGAAATTTTGTTTTGTTTGTATGTAATGTGTTTATGTTTTGACTTTTTGGCATTATTGTTTGTTCTTTGTATTTTTGTATAAAAAATATATATAAAAAAAAAAAAAAGTTGTTTAAAATTGTATTCTCTATCTGAATCATGAAAGAAAATAAAATAGGTTTAATTTCCCTTTAAAGCAGAAAAAATATTCAAAGGGATGAGGAGGATTATTTTAATGCAGAGGTATATACAGGCATACCTTGTTTTATTAGTGTGGCTCATTTTTATTGCTATTATCGCTTTAATGTGGTGGTCTGGAACCAAACCTGCAATATCTCTGAGGTACACCTATACCTATAATAGACAGACAAAGTCCCTGTCTGTAGGAGCATATGGGGGAGAAACATGCATTGGAAAGCTCCTGATCATTTTGTATATTTTGCTGTCAAGCAATCATATACCAGCAATGTTAACTGACACATGTCGACAAAAGAGAAAGATGTTTTATGAAAAGTGCTTCTGTGGATCTGTGTAGCTGCACAACTCCTCAAAAGGTTCTTCGATACCTGCCCCAGGAGGAGAAAGTGACGCCGGAGCGATTACGTTTGCCTGGGAGATCAGTGGTGGTAAAGAAAACAGGCAGCTACAGACAGCCTCACAACCGGGGTCCTTTCCACATCCAGCTGACCGATGTCCTTTGAAAACGTGCAGCTTGACATGGGTGAATGGTGTCAGATTCTGAACATCCATCCTCAAGGAAGCGGCAGAAGTCTTCATCCAACCCGGCCAAAGTCCTCAACGAAGCCGGGAGAAGTATTCATCCAAGCTGGGTGAAGTGGTCCTCCAGACGGGCAGAAGTCTTCATCCAGACGGCATCTTCTATCTTCATCCATCCGACACGGACCAGGTCCATCTTCAAGACATCCGATGTGGAGCATCCTCTTCATCCAGTGACTACCCGACGAATGAAGGTTCCTTTAAGTGACGTCATCCAAGATGGCATCCCTTAGATTCCGATTGGCTGATAGAATTCTATCAGCCAATCGGAATTAAGGTAGAAAAAATCCTATTGGCTGATGCAATCAGCCAATAGGATTGAGCTCGCATTCTATTGGCTGATTGGAACAGCCAATAGAATGCAAGCTCCATCCAATTGGCTGATTGCATCAGCCAATAGGATTGAACTTCAATCCTATTGGCTGATTTCATCAGCCAATAGGATTTTTTCTACCTTAATTCCGATTGGCTGATAGAATTCTATCAGCCAATTGGAATCTAAGGGACGCCATCTTGGATGATGTCACTAAAGGTACCTTCATTCGTTGTTAGTCCATCGGATGAAGAGGATGCTCTGCGTCGGATGTCTTGAAGATGGAGTCGCTCCGCATCGGATGGATGAAGATAGAAGATGCTGTCTGGATGACCACTTCTTCCGGCTTCGTTGAGGACTTCGACCCGGTTGGATGAAGACTTCTGCCGCTTCCTTGAGGATGGATGTCAGATCTTCAGAACAGTAAGTCGATCTTCAGGGGGTTAGTTCTAGGTTTTTTAAGGGTGTATTGGGTGTGTTTTATTTTTAGGTTAGGGACTTTGGGCCGCAAAAGAGCTAACTGCCCTTTTAAGGGCAATGTCCATCCAAATACCATTTTCAGGGCAATGGGTAGCTTAGGTTTTTTTAGTTAGGCTTTTATTTGGGGGGTTGGTTGTGTGGGTGGTGGGTTTTACTGTTGGGGGGGGGGTTGTTTGTATTTTTTTTTACAGTTAAAAGAACTGATTTCTTTGGGGCAATGCCCCGCAAAAGGCCCTTTTAAGGGCTATTGGTAGTTCAGTTTAGGCTAGGGTTTTTTTATTTTGGGGGGGCTTTTTTTATTTTGATAGGGCTGATAGATTAGGTGTAATTAGTTTAAATATCTTGTAATTTGTTTATTATTTTCTGTAATTTAGTGGGGTGTTTTTGTACTTTAGCTAATTTAATTTAATTTAGGTAATTGTATTTAATTTAGGTAATTTATTTAATTGTAGTGTAGTGTTAGGTGCTATTGTAACTTAGGTTAGGTTTTATTTTACAGGTACTTTTGTATTTATTTTAGCTAGGTAGTTATTAAATAGTTAATAACTATTTAGTAACTATTCTACCTAGTTAAAATAAATAGAAACTTGCCTGTAAAATAAAAATAAACCCTAAGCTAGCTACAATGTAACTATTATTTATATTGTAGCTAGCTTAGGGTTTATTTTACAGGTAAGTATTTAGTTTTAAATAGGAATAATGTAGTTAATGATAGGAATTTTATTTAAACTTATTTAAATTATATTTAAGTTAGGGGGTGTTAGGGTTAGGGTTAGTCTTAGGTTTAGGGGTTAATACATTTAGTATAGTGGCGGCGACATTGGGGGAGGCAGATTAGGGGTTAATAAATCTAGGTAGGTGGGGGCGATGTTAGGGACGGCAGATTACGGGTTAATAATATTTAACTAATGTTTGCGAGGTGGGAGTGCGGCGGTTTAGGGGTTAATATGTTTATTATAGTGGCGGCGAGGTTGGGGGCAGCAGATTAGGAGTTAATAAGTGTAGGTAGGTTGCAGCGACATTGTCCTTGTGGCAACCCAGAATAGAATGGCAGACAATGGCTTTAACTATATATCTCATAAACACGGCCTGTCTAGTTGTATGATAAAATCAAGTCTGATATTTACTCAAGAAGTCAGTTAGTTTACTAGAGATATAATAAAAAAAACTTCACAATAACTATTTCATATATATAGTTCTTTACATGATAAAAGTTAGATCTATTCCTGCTCATTAAATAATTTTGTGTCACTCGCTATTTTTATTCTACTGCCTATTCCTGCTGTGCAGATCATCTTTATAATGGAGATAAGGTGACTTTTAATGGTGTTGTTGTATGTGATGAGGGAAAGTGTAGAGACACCTGCAGATGTTCTATTCAACTACATTACTAGGTTATAAGTTTTTCAGCTACCAACCATAATATATTAGTATATGAATCCCTATTGCAAGTAACCTATATTTGTGGTAGATTTGAGCTTATCTACCAACATTGCCTTAACACAGTCAATATTGAATATTCCTTTATATTACTTACTACACGATAAGCCTGCCCAGAGGGCAGTCTCTTTTTTAAAGTGAGGTCCATCTATCCCTATCTATGTATCTATCTATCTATCTATCTATCTATCTATCTATCTATCTATCTATCTATCTATCCCTTCATACATGTCCCTGTCCCTCTATCCCTATTCCTCTGTCCATGTCCCTTTATCCCTATTCCTCTGTCCCTCTCCCTCTATCCCTATCCCTCTATCCCTGTCCCTATTCCCCTGTCCCTGTCCCTCTATCCCTATTCCTCTGTCCCTATTCCTCTATCCTTATTTTTCTGTCCCTATCCCTCTATCCCTATTCCTCTGTCCCTATTCCTCTATCCCTATTCCTCTGTCCCTATTCCTCTGTCCCTATTCCTCTGTCCCTGTCCCTCTATCAATATCCCTCTGTCCCTGTCCCTCTGTCCCTATTCCTGTATCCTTTTGTCCCTGTCTCTCTGTCCCTATCCCTCTGTCCCTATTCATCTGTCCCTCTATCCCTATCCCTCTGTCCCTATCCCTTTGTCCCTGTCCCTATCCCTCTGCCCCTATCCATCTGTCCCTGTCCCTCTGTCCCTGTCCCTCTGTCCCTATCCCACTATCCCTATTCCTCTGTCCCTATCCCACTATTCCTATTCCTCTGTCCCTATCCCACTATCCCTATTCCTCTGTCCCTATCCCTCTATCCCTATCTCTCTGTCCCTGTCCCTCTATCCCTGTCCCTCTGTCCCTGTCCCTCTGTCCCTGTCCCTATCCCATTATCCCTATCACTCTGTCCCTATCCCTCTATCCCTGTCCCTAGTCCTCTGTCCCTGTCCTTCTATTCTTATCCCGCTGTCCCTATTCCTCTGTCCCTATATCCCTATCCCTTTGTCTCTGTCCCTATCCCTCTGTACCTATCCCTCTATCCCTTTTCCTCTGTCCCTATCCCTCTGTTCCTGTCCATCTGTCCCTATCCCTTCCCTATCCCTCTGTCCCTATCCCTCTGCCCCTGTTCCTCTTTCCCTATCCCTCTGTCCCTGTCCATATCCCTCTGTCCCTGACCCTCTGTCCCTATCCCTCTATCCCTGTCCCTATCCCTCTGTCCCTTTCCTTTTGTCCTTCTGTCTCTATCCTTCTGTCCCTCTGTCCATATCCCTCTGTCCCTCTGTCCCTATTCCTCTATCCCTGTCCCTAGTCATCTGTCCCTGTCCCTCTATCCCTATCCATCTGTCCCTATATCCCTATCCCTTTGTCTCTGTCCCTATCCCTCTGTACCTATCCCTGTCCCTATTCCTCTGTCCCTATGCCTCTGTTCCTGTCCCTCTGTCCCTATCCCTCTGTCCCTATCCCTCTGCCCCTGTTCCTCTTTCCCTATCCCTCTGTCCCTGATCATATCCCTCTGTCCCTGTCCCTCTGTCCCTATCCCTCTGTCCCTATCCCTCTGTCACTGTCCTTCTGTCCCTCTGTCCCTATCCCTCTATCCCTGTCTCTATCCCTCTGTGCCTTTCCTTTTGTTCTTCTGTCCCTATCCTTCTGTCCCTCTGTCCATATCCCTCTGTCCTTATCTCTCTGTCCCTATCCCTCTGTCCCTATCCTTCTGTCTCTATCCCTCTGTCCCTGTTCCTCTTTCCCTATCCCTCTGTCCCTGCCCATATCCCTTTGTCCCTGTCCCTCTGTCCCTATCCCTCTGTCCATATCCCTCTGTCACTGTCCTTCTGTCCCTCTGTCCCTATCCCTCTATCCCTGTCCCTATCCCTCCGTCCCTTTCCTTTTGTCCTTCTGTCCCTATCCTTCTGTCCCTCTGTCCATATCCCTCTGTCCTTATCTCTCTGTCCCTATCCCTCTGTCCCTATCCTTCTGTCTCTGTCCTTCTGTCCCTATCCCTCTGTCACTATCCTTCTGTCCCTCTGTCCTTGTCCCTCTGTCCTTGTCCCTCTGTCCCTATCCCTCTGTCCCTATCCCTCTGTCCCTATCCTTCTGTCCCTGTCCTTCTGTCCCTTTGTCCCTATCCCTCTGTCCCTATCCCTCTATCCCTATCACTCTATCCCTATCCCTCTATCCCTGTCCCTAGTCCTCTGTCCCTGTCTCTCTATCCCTATCCATCTGTCCCTATTCCTCTGTCCCTATATTCCTTTGTCCCTGTCCCTCTGTCCCTATCCCTTTATCCCTGTCCCTATCCCTCTGTCCCTTTCCTTTTGTCCTTCTGTCCCTATCCTTCTGTCCCTCTGTCCATATCCCTCTGTCCTTATCTCTCTGTCCCTATCCCTCTGTCCCTATCCTTCTGTCTCTATCCCTCTGCCCCTGTTCCTCTTTCCCTATCCCTCTGTCCCTGCCCATATCCCTTTGTCCCTGTCCCTCTGTCCCTATCCCTCTGTCCATATCCCTCTGTCACTGTCCTTCTGTCCCTCTGTCCCTATCCCTCTATCCCTGTCCCTATCCCTCTGTCCCTTTCCTTTTGTCCTTCTGTCCCTATCCTTCTGTCCCTCTGTCCATATCGCTCTGTCCTTATCTCTCTGTCCCTATCCCTCTGTCCCTATCCTTCTGTCTCTTTCCTTCTGTCCCTATCCCTCTGTCACTATCCTTCTGTCCCTCTGTCCTTGTCCCTCTGTCCTTGTCCCTCTGTCCCAATCCCTCTGTCCCTATCACTCTGTCCCTATCCTTCTGTCCCTGTCCTTCTGTCCCTTTGTCCCTATCCCTCTGTCCCTATCCCTCTATCCCTATCACTCTATCCCTATCTCTCTATCCCTGTCCCTAGTCCTCTGTCCCTGTCTCTCTATCCCTATCCATCTGTCCCTATTCCTCTGCCCCTATATTCCTTTGTCCCTGTCCCTCTGTCCCTATCACTTTGTCTCTGTCCCTATCCCTCTGTACCTATCCCTCTGTCCCTATCCCTCTAACCCTATCCCTCTATCCCTATTCCTCTGTCCCTATACCTCTGTTCCTGTACCTCTGTTCCTGTCCCTCTGTCCCTATCCCTTCCCTATCCCTCTGTCCCTATCCCTCTGCCCCTGTTCCTCTTTCCCTATCCCTCTGTCCCTGTCCATATCCCTCTGTCCCTGTCCCTCTGTCCCTATCCCTCTGTCCCTATCCCTCTGTCACTGTCCTTCTGTCTTTCTGTACCTATTCCTCTGTCCCTATCCCTCTATCCCTGTCCCTATCCATCTGTCCCTTTCCTTTTGTCCTTCTGTCCCTATCATTCTGTCTCTCTGTCCCTATCCCTCTGTCCCTATCCTTTTGTCCCTGTCCTTCTGTCCCTATCCCTCTGTCACTATCCTTCTGTCCCTCTGTACTAATCCCTCTGTCCTTGCCCCTCTGTCCCTATCCCTCTGTCCCTATCACTCTGTCCCTATCCTTCTGTCCCTGTCCTTCTGTCCCTTTGTCCCTATCCCTCTGTCCCTATCCCTCTATCCCTGTGCTGCTGTCTCTGTTCCTATACCTCTGCCCCTGTCCTTCTGTCCCTCTGTCCCTATCCATCTGTTCCTCTGTCCATATCCCTCTGTCCCTATCTCTCTGTCCCTATCCCTCTGTCCCTATACTTTTGTCCCTGTCCTTCTGTCCCTATCCCTCTGTCACTATCCTTCTGTCCCTCTGTACTAATCCCTCTGTCCTTGCCCCTCTGTCCCTATCCCTCTGTCCCTATCACTCTGTCCCTATCCTTCTGTCCCTGTCCTTCTGTCCCTTTGTCCCTATCCCTCTGTCCCTATCCCTCTATCCCTGTGCTGCTGTCTCTGTTCCTATACCTCTGCCCCTGTCCTTCTGTCCCTCTGTCCCTATCCATCTGTTCCTCTGTCCATATCCCTCTGTCCCTATCTCTCTGTCCCTATCCCTCTGTCCTTATCCTTCTGTCCCTGTCCTTCTGTCCCTCTGTCCCTATCCCTCTATCTTTGTCCCTATCCCTCTGTCCTTGTCCCAATACCTCTGTCCCTATCCCTCTGTCCCTATACCTCTGTCCCTGATCCCCCCTCAAAGAGCTCTCTAACCTTCCCCCCTCTATTGCCATAATCTAAGGTACTGGCAGCTGTCTGCCAGTACCTATAAACCCCTTTTTTTCTATTCTTTTGTTATTTTATTTTTTTCTGTAGTGTAGTGGTCTCACAACCTCTCCCCCATCGCAACTTATCCCCCACCCCCAAACCCCTAGTGTAGCTGCTCCATCCCTCCCTGTCCTTTTTTTTTCTTTATGTAGTAGGGCACTCCCACTCCCTCCCCTTCCCTTTGTAGCTGCCCCATCCCTCACTGTCCTTATTTTTCTAGGGCACTCCCACTCCCTCCCTTTCCCTCCCCCCTCCGCTGCTGAGTCACACATTTTCTGAGGCTTCAGATCCCATCGAGCATATGTAAAAGTGCATGGTCATAACATGATACAGGGGGAGAGAAATTTTATTAACTTTCGGCTAGATTTAGAGTTTTGCGGCCAAAGGGGTGCGTTAGCTACGCATGTTTTTTTCCCCCCACACCTTTTAAATAACGCTGGTATTTAGAGTTCTCTGAAGGGCTGCGTTAGGCTCCAAAAAGGGAGCGTAGAGCATAATTTACTTTAAGTCTACCTACTCTAAATACCAGCGTTGCTTACGGTAGCGGCCAGCTTGAAAAACGGGCTCGTGCACTATTCCCCCATAGGAAACAATGGGGCAGTTTGAGCTGAAAAAACCTAACACCTGCAAAAAAGCAGCGTTCAGCTCCAAATGCAGCCTCATTGTTTCCTATGGGGAAACACTTTCTAAGTCTGCACCTAACACCCTAACATGAACCCTGAGTCTAAACACCCCTAACCTTACACTTATTAACCCCTAATCTGCTATCGCTGACACCTGCATTATATTATTAACCCCTAATCTGCCGCTCCGGACACCGCCGCAACCTACGTTATCCCTATGAACCCCTAATCTGCTGCCCCCAACGTCGCCGACCCCTACATAATATTTATTAACCCCTAATCTGCCCCCCCCCAATGTCGCCGCTACCTTACCTACACTTATTAACCCCTAATCTTCCGACCGGACCTCGCCGCCACTATAATAAATGTATTAACCCCTAAAGCTAAGTCTAACCCTAACCCTAACACCCCCCTAAATTAAATATAATTTTAATCTAACGAAATAAATTATTTCTTATTAAATAAATTAATCCTATTTAAAGCTAAAATAAACCCTAATATAGCTACAATATAACAAATAATTATATTGTAGCTATTTTAGGATTTATATTTATTTTACAGGCTACTTTGTATTTATTTTAACTAGGTACAATAGCTATTAAATAGTTATTAACTATTTAATAGCTACCTGGTTGAAATAATTACAAAATTACCTGTAAAATAAATCCTAACCTAAGTTACAATTAAACCCTACACTACACTATCAATAAATTAATTAAATAAACTACCTACAATTACCTACAATTAAATCAACTAAACTAAATTACTATAAAACAAAAACACTAAATTACAAAAAATAAAAAAGATTACAAGAATTTTAAACTAATTACACCTACTCTAAGCCCCCTAAAAAAATAACAAAGCCCCCCAAAATAAAAAATGCCCTACCCTATTCTAAAATAAAAAGTTAACAGCTCTATTACCTTATCAGCCCTTAAAAGGGATTTTTGCGGGGCATGCCCCAAAGTAAACAGCTCTTTTGCCTGTAAAAAAACACAATACCACCCCCCAACATTACAACCCCCCACCCACATACCCCTAATCTAACCCAAACCCCCCTTAAATAAACCTAACACTACCCCCCTGAAGATCTCCCTACCTTGAGTCGTCTTCACTCAGCCGAGCAGCGATGGACCAAAAGAAGACATCCGGAGCGGCAGAAGTCTTCATCCTATCCGGTCAAAAGAGGACATCCAGACCGGCAAACATCTTCATCCAAGCGGCATCTTCTATCTTCATCCATCCGACGAGGAGCGGCTCCATCTTCAAGACCTCCGGCGCGGAACATCCTCTTCTCCCGATGACTAGACGATGAATGAAGGTTCCTTTAAGGGACGTCATCCAAGATGGCGTCCCTCGAATTCCGATTGGCTGATAGGATTCTATCAGCCAATCGGAATTAAGGTAGGAAAAATCGGATTGGCTGATTGAATCAGCCAATCAGATTCAAGTTCAATCGGATTGGCTGATCCAATCAGCCAATCAGATTGTGCTCGCATTCTATTGGCTGTTCCGATCAGCCAATAGAATGCGAGCTCAATCTGATTGGCTGATCCAATCAGCCAATCGGATTGAACTTGAATCTGATTGGCTGATTCAATCAGCCAATCAGATTTTTCCTACCTTAATTCCGATTGGCTGATAGAATCCAATCAGCCAATCGGAATTCGAGGGATGCCATATTGGATGACGTCATCTAAAGGAACCTTCATTCGTCGTTAGTCCGTCGGTGAGGAAGGATGGCTCCGCATCGGCTGCTTCAAGATGGACCCGCTCCGCTCCGGATGGAAGAAGATAGAAGATGCCGTCTGGATGAAGACTTTCGACCCTCTGGAGGACCTCTTCTTGCCGGATAGGATGAAGACTTCGGATCCTCTTCTGGACGGATCGGTGATACCCGGCTGGGTGAAGACAAGGTAGGGAGATCTTCAGGGGCTTAGTGTTAGGTTTTTTAAAGGGGGTTTGGGTTAGATTAGGGGTATGTGGGTGGTGGGTTGTAATGTTGGGGGGGGTATTGTATGTTTTTTTTCAGGCAAAAGAGCTGATTTCTTTGGGGCATGCCCCACAAAAGGCCCTTTAAAGGGCTGGTAAGGTAATAGAGCTGTTATCTTTTTATGTTAGAATAGGGTAGGGCATTTTTTTATTTTGGGGGGCTTTGTTATTTTTTTAGGGGGCTTAGAGTATGTGTAATTAGTTTAAAATTCTTGTAATCTTTTTTTATTTTTTGTAATTTAGTGTTTGGTTTTTTTTGTAATTTAGTGGGGTTTTTTTGTAATTTAGTTTAGTTGATTTAATTGTAGGTAGTTTATTTAATTAATTTATTGATAGTGTAGTGTTAGGTTTAATTGTAATTTAGGTTAGGATTTATTTTACAGGTAATTTTGTAATTATGTTAACTAGGTAGCTATTAAATAGTTAATAACTATTTAATAGCTATTGTACCTAGTTAAAATAAATACAAAATAGCCTGTAAAATAAATATATATCCTAAAATAGCTACAATATAATTATTCGTTATATTGTAGCTATATT
This sequence comes from Bombina bombina, assembly GCF_027579735.1. Taxonomy (NCBI): domain Eukaryota; kingdom Metazoa; phylum Chordata; class Amphibia; order Anura; family Bombinatoridae; genus Bombina; species Bombina bombina. The sequence continues at coordinate 912,669,718 of NC_069499.1, forward strand.
AGGGTTTATTTTACAGGTAAGTGTTTAGCTTTAAATAGGATTAATTTATTTAATAAGAAATAATTTATTTTGTTAGATTAAAATTATATTTAATTTAGGGGGGTGTTAGGGTTAGGGTTAGACTTAGCTTTAGGGGTTAATACATTTATTATAGTGGCGGTGAGGTCCGGTCGGCAGATTAGGGGTTAATAAGTGTAGCTATGGTAGCGGCGACGTTGGGGGGGGCAGATTAGGGGTTAATAAATATTATGTAGGGGTCGGCGATGTTAGGGGCAGCAGATTAGGGGTAAATAGGGATAATGTAGGTGGCGGCGGTGTCCGGTCGGCAGATTAGGGGTTAAAAAAATTTATTAGAGTGGTGGCGATGTGGAGGGGCCTCAGTTTAGGGGTACATAGGTAGTCTATGGGTGTTAGTGTACTTTAGAGCACAATAGTTAAGAGCTTTACAAACCGGCATTAGCCCATAAAGCTCTTAACTCCTGACCTTTTTCTGCAGCTGGAGTCTTGTCATTAGAGTTCTAACGCTTACTTCAGCCAAGACTCTAAATACTGGCGTTAGGAAGATCCCATTGAAAAGATAGGATACACAATTGGCGTAAGGGGATCTGCGGTATGGAAAAGTCGCGGCTGGAAAGTGAGCGTTAGACCCTTTCCAGACTGACTCTAAATACCAGCGGGCGGTAAAAACCAGAGTTAGGACCCCTTAATACTGGTTTTGACGGCTAACGCAGAACTCTAAATCTAGGTGTTTGAAATTTGACAGAAAATATTCTAATGCTAATTTCAAATTCAAAGTAAGTGCTATTGCATTGTCTTTTTGTTCTGTAATTATCAATTATTCAATTCTATTGTATTTAGTAGTCCTTTAATGTTTCAGCTAAGTGCCTTGATAAACAGTATTCATAAAATAGCTTAAAATCATGGAAATTGGAGTTAATTTAAGTCAGTAAATAAGAGTACATTGTCACTACACATCACATTAAGTGGTCACTTGCCTAAGGTTACTTGTTGCTAATCATTTTCTAATTACCTTAATATTTCATCTTACAGCACTAAATTTAACATTGCATTTATCTCCTAAAATATAGCTCTTATTAAAAGGCAAAAAAAAAAATCATAGACATATTTTACACACATTATAGGTCAAAGTATAACAATATTTAATTTATGAACATAAACACTTTTTTTTATGGAATTATTAATAGGAATCTTCACTAGTGAGAAAAGTAGATTTTTTTCATTTAAAAGATACTTAATTTAAATGACTCAGTGGCTAACGATAAGGACTATGAACCTTTTAAGAACTAAACTGATATTAAAAAATACAAAATAAGGACCATTTCTTTTCTTATTATTAAAGGATATAGAATATAAATTGCAGAGGCCTAACCACCACAATAAGCTTGTACTCAACACACCCAAAAAAAATAAAGAAAATTAATAATATTTGATTTTTTTTTATAAATCCCCCAACAATTTGTAATAGAAATATAGGGGGATATTTATCAAAGCGTCAACTGAAAATACGCTGGAATTCCACGTCGTAATTGTCGCGAGATTGATCCACCGTAGCGTCAACATGGGCAAATGTTGAAATTTGTGACGTAACAAACGATCCCGCAATCTCAATCTGACGCAGATCGATGCGTGTTAAAAACCCATGGAATTTGAGCGGAATTGTGTTCATTCGCCCTCCTATTCGACACTATTTGAAGCTCTCACAAAGTTATCAAAAATTCTACAGTTACGCTCGTGTCTTTTCTGACTCAGCGTACCTGGTTTTCAATCCGCCACCCTTCAGGTCACGGATGCCATAGAACTCAATGGGAGTCTGAAAACACAGAAAGCTTATGTTCGATGCTACAAGAGAATGAAGTATATTACATAATAAAAGTAAATTAGAAACTTTATTAAAATTGTATACCCTTTCTAAATCAAACAATATTATTGCTACACATTTGGTGCACTAGTAGATATATTGATAAAAATGAAAAATACATTACTACTTATGGATTATGCTACAACTTTGTCTCTCATTACAAAGAAATGGGACAATATTATTTCTACATATTTGGTGCAAAGTTTTGCCCCCAAACTTGTCGCACTAATAGATATAGAGATAAAAATTAAATAAATACACAACATAATATAGCTAACTTTCTTTTTATTTGTTGGAAAAATCTATGTGCACCATGTTTAAGCCCAGTCTCCACTTCGCACCATATTTGACTCAACACTTTTTCGCACCAATTATGACACAAACTCCTAAATAACCCACACACTAGTGAATTTTTCCACCACTTTTGATTGGAATATGCATAATCACATGATTTATGGCATCACCTAATCTGATTCAAATACACATTATAAAGTATCACTAACGAATCAAATTGCTCGATACTTGTGTCATTAATCACTCATCAGAACTTGTAAGTGCCATTTGTTACATTGTGTATTATACTTTGGAAGTATGTATATGTGAAATTAGTATTAAAGATAAACATTGATGCTGACATTAGGACACACAGTGTAGTATTTTAGACAAGGATTTTAAAATCTGAATTGATGTTTGATTAAATAGAATCTTAAACTGATAGCTCAAAGGGATAGCCCGCCTAACTTTAAACTATCATGATTCAGATACAGCAGAAATTAAAATCACCTCTTTACTGTCATGCTATTTCAGTGTATTTCTTCCTTCTCTTGAATTTCTTTTTCAGCAATAATTGTCATTTTATATGCCAGCCCATTTTATAACACCTGTGAAGAGGTGTTTTTTAAAAATAGATTGCATTTAGAAGGGGTTAGACAGGTGCAGAGAGAAACCTTGCCCAGCTCTTAAAGGGGCAGGAAATCCCAAAATCGTCTTTCATGATTTGGATAGAACATACAATTTTAAACAACTTTCCAATTTACTTCTATTATCAAATTTGCTTCATTCTCTTGTTATCCTTTGAAGGAACAGCATTGCACAACTGGCAGCTAGCTGAACAAATCTATTTAGCCAATCACAAGAGACAAATGTGTTCAGGCACTAATTAGCAGCTAGCTCCCACTAGTGCTTTTTACATTTTTACTGTCCTATCCCTTTAAAATATCCATTGATTGCAAATAAATACATATGATACTCTGATTACGTTATATTCACAATTATTCCTGCTCAGACTAATAATACATTTACAATATATACTTAAAGGGACATGAAACCCACATTTTTTCTTTCATTATTTGGAAAGAGAATGCAATTTTAAACATCTTTCTAATTTACTTATATTGTCTAATTTGTTTTATTCTCTTGATATTCTTTGCTGAAAAGCATATCTAGATATGCTCAGTAGCTGCTGATTGGTTGCTGCATATAGAAGCCTTGTGTGATTGGCTCACCATGTGCATTGCTTTTTCTTCAACTAAGGATATCTAAAAAATGAAGCAAAATAAATAATAGAAGTAAATTGTAATGTTGTTTAAATTTGTATTCTCTATCTGAATCATGAAAGAAAGATTTTAGGTTTAGTGGCCCTTTAAAGTGGTATACACAGAGATATGACAGACAACATTGTTTTGAACAAAAAAAAGGAACTTAGGGACATGTAAATATGTTTGCAAAAGATTTCTGACATAACACACACACACATATATATATATATATATATATATATATATATATATATATATATATATCTTTGTGTATATACTGTACATACTAAAATATGTATGTCCAATATTATTTGCAATTAGTCCTGCTCAGAAAAATAATATATTTACACTATATACAATAATGTGCTAAAGAGATATATGCTTGTTCGTGGACAGTAATGAAATGATATAAATAAAGTTGGGAAAAACCCGAATAGCCGCGGCATCGATGAATGTTAGTTAACACCAGTCCGATACTCTTCGCACCGTACTTGACGCAATATTTTTTTACGGCTTTTTTGATAAATAAGGAGATCGCATTCAGATTCGCGGCCGCAATGTTTGCTGATGTTTGGCGAGCGTATTGACGCCCGCAAAGGCAACATAGTTGACGCTTTGATAAATATCCCCCATAGTGTGAATGGAATTAGTGGGACAAATTAACTTTATATACAACATATTTCTACTTACGTTCATTGAGGTGTAAACAGTAGTCAGTAATTTATTAGTCTATTCATGTTTATGTTGGACACAGAGAATTTCTGCTGATATTTCCTCATTATCATTTTGATAACAAAGCTCTTATAACAGACTCTCTCCATATGTTTTTGCACATTTTGCATGTTTTATATTCTAGGGCTAAAAGCAGAGTTATGCTTTTACCACTGAGCATGGGATACCCAAGTGCCTAGTGCCTTTTGGGTTTCACATCTGACAGGTGATGTGACTGCTAGCATATGTATAAACCATCCATAGACTGTACAAATACTTCTGCATTAGAGCAGGCTAGAAATACAGCCCTGAGTAAGTCCTTATATAAGAATTTATGTTTACAGATAACACGATAAGAATCATTAAGGAATGTATTTAAAACTCACAGTCTTGTGGCCACTCACTCAGTTAAACCAAGTCAAGCTTAGTAGGGTTATGTTCTATAGTTTTTTTTCCCCATCTACATACATAACATTCCATCAATACCTAACACACCCCCTGAATGTACGCATCAGCACAAGTCGTGTGCTGATGTCGTCAGTATTGGACACAGCACGTGGGCTGCAGTTGCGGTTCGGCGGTCAGAGACTTCACATACTGGGTATTTAAGGTAACAATTTTAGAAGGTTGTCCTTTAGCTCTCTATAGACATTTTGCTATACCTTGCATTTGATAAAAGGAATGTATTGTTCTCGAAACTTTATGCTTTTTACTTTTAATTAAAAGTTATATTTTATTATGATTAACCAGTGAGTGCCTTTTTCATCTCTCTTAACCTGGATATTTCTTGAAGTTATATAAATATATATATATATATATATGTTGCAGATGCCTGTAGTTGCCTAGTAGAGGTGCATTCATTTTAAAAGGTTTTTCAAAATTACATCTTTTGTCAGTTGTTACAACAATGTGCAAGAAAATTAATTAACAAACTGGTCAATTAATTAATTGTACCTCTGCAACATGCTTTTTATAGGAAAACAGCAATACCACAGCAGTTTAGTAGCGTAAGAAATGAGTCTACTGATTTTAAGCCAATACAACGCTACTGGCTATTCTGTCCTGCATTCATCCTCAAAGGCTATGGACAGACCCAAAATTATGAATATTATTTGTTACAGTAAAGGTCTATTCAAGTAACCCCTTTGTTCTCATTTACATGTTTGACATTAACCTATTGTAATCCAAATCCATCTTTAACACTCATTAACCATATAAATACCATAAAATCTTGGCATGACAGGCATACTTCAATTGTCACTTCAGGACCCCAATATCTACAAATGGCATGTTTTACTTTTTTGTTTTAATATTTAATTTTAAGTCCCACTTGCACTTTCATGTTTGTCACTAACAGTACAAGTGTCTTCATGACTTGGTTTTAAAATGCAATTGCACAATCAAAAATTCCATAGGAACTTATAGCAATCTATTGTGTTTACATTATTGAACTCAAGGTCACAATGGAATGTTCTAGTTTACAAGTTCATTAATGTAGGAGCAAGCACTTTGAAATGTGCTGTCATGACAGTGTTTGGCGTGCATGAAGGCACATTCCTTATAAAATCCGGTCATGAACACATGATCTTGTTTGAAGGTCCCCTAATTAGATTTAATTTTGCAAGGGAGCAGAATCACACTTTCAGTAATGTTAAAATCAAGTATAAGAAGATATTATAAGTTCTTTCAATAGGAACCCATAGTCACCATCTTATTTTCAGAACACAGTAAAATGGAATAGTCCTTTAGCAAACAGTTAAAAAAATATAGTTAGAAATATAACTTGAGAAAGTTTAAAAATGAAATTATTGCAATGGAAAAATGGGTGCCCCGTATGTCCATCATGGCAATATAAAGGGCTACATTACAATTGGCACGCTAATGATACCTCTGGACACAATAAGCAATATTAGCACACAAGCCCATGGTAAAAGAGATTTACCAGAGAACGTTGCTGTAGCACAACTAGGGATGGGCGAATGTTTCGCAACATTCGAAAAACGGCACGAATTTTAACACATTCGTTTGTTCGAATTGAATTTCGAATGTTTACATAACATTCTAACATTCGATTTTCGAATGTTCGGTTTCGAATTTTACGATTACATTCGAAAATATTATTTTTGAAAAATTCGAATTTAGATTGTAATAGTATTTCTAATGCTTTTTCTTTAAATGTAATATTTGAATTATGCACTATTCGAATTCGAAAAATTCGAATTTAGATTGTAGATTGTAATAGTATTTCTAATGCTTTTTCTTTAAATGTAATATTCGAATTATGCAATATTCGAATTCGAAAAATTCGAATTTAGATCGTAGATTGTAATAGTATTTCTAATGCTTTTTCTTTAAATGTAATATTCGAATTATGCAATATTCGAATTCGAAAAATTCGAATTTATATTCGAATTCGAAAAATTCGAATTTATATGTTTGTAATAGTATTTCTAATGATTTCTTTAAATGTAATATTCGAATTATGCAATATTCTATATGGAAACATTCAAAATGATATATTTGTATCTATTATGTAATATTAATTTACTAGATTCCCACCCTACCACATGAACTATTGAACTTCTGAATAGTATTTGTTAAATAGAAAGTTAAATTCGAAATTTCAAATGTGGAGATTCGATATATTTATAAACATTCAAATTCGAAAGTGACATTCGAAAACTGTAAATAACATTTGATTTTCGAATTTTTAAGAATATTCGTTCTTATCGACATTCGGATTTAGAATTCGAATTTCGGTAATAACATTCGTTCTACATTCGAAATTCGAAAATTTACACATTCGCCAATCCCTAAGCACAACCTATACTTATATATTGTGATCATGCGCTCATATTACAAGTTGAAAGTTTTAGGTTGTGCTCGAGCAAAAGCCAAAACTGTGCTTGAATATTTAGCGTGAAATGTGACCTTAAGTAAAATGTAAAGTTTAAAAATATTAAACCCATTTATGAACTTTTTAATAAAAAAATATAATTTTAATATTGTAAAAAATGTTTTAAAAGGGTAAAAAAGGGAGATGGTATATGGCAAAGTGTTTGACTGGAAAGGGCTCCAATGTATATATATATATAAATATGTGTATATGTGTATGTATACACATCTATATATGTGTATATTTGTGTATACATATGTATTTATGTGTTTATTTGTGTAAATATCTTTGTGCACACATACATGCATATATACACATATATACAGTTAACATGTATATACACAAATATATACACTTTTGAGTCCTTCCCAGTCAAATACCATAAAACATGAAATGTCATAATCTGCTGTCCAGCTGTTCCTCTGAAGAGATTTCTATAAGGAAATAAAAATTTCTGTTAGCAAAAAATGAATGTTGTCTAAATGTTGCCAATACTATTGACCCCATGAGCAAATTTTGTAAAAAAAGACCCACTTTTTTAATGATGAACAATTCTTCAATTCTTCAAAAAAAAAAATGCATGTGCCTGTCTAATTCTTGTGTGGAGGGCCTGCAATGAACGTCAGTGCAGAGAAAAAACAGAGTTGATCAGTTTAATTCAAAAACAATTAACAGATAAATTAAACAAAGACTATTAGGTGAACAAATTTCAGATAATCTAAAAAGGCTAAAAAAGCTTAAAGGGATGTTCTAGTCAAAACTAAATTGCACATCTCGTGCCTGGGCATAGTGAAATATCTCACTAAACAGTGATAACTTTTGCTAGAAGCATTAATGTATTGTAAAAATGCTTCTGTTTAAAACTGAAATGCACTAATTTATTAAATGACTTGCGTTACCAAAATATTCTTCCTGTAGACATAAAACCATAGTATGTAATATGTATTCATCTAATGATAAAAACTGAACTGGTAGCTACAATTCCATATTAATATCATTATTTTATATTTATTTGTAAAGTGTTGAGCACATGCAATGAAACTGATTCATTGTAAAAAGAAAAAATACAGACTAAAATTACCCCAGTTGCATTCCTTGTTTGTCAGCCTGTTGATCCCCCTTAGCATGTAAGCTTGCAAGCCCAATCATCCTGCAAATCACCTCTTGAAAGGTGATCTACAGCAGTTGGCAACTCTTGGCAGGGCCCTTTACCCACTCATCTGGTCCATAATTTACATTTTATACATTATAACAAATGCAAGAGAAAAGGACGATATAAACCTGCCCTAACAGTCGAACTAAAATTTAAAGCTAATATCTCAGTTACTCAGTGAAAGGTTTTTCTCATAGATACAATAAATCTCTTAAGACAATTTCAGTGCTATAGATATACAACTAAAAACAAAGTGTCCAACCAAAATAATTATGTCCCATAAAGATATATAAGTTCTTTGTAGGTATCGAGTTGCAGGCTATATATTCAAAGAATACTCACAGGATAGAACCTCAATCATATGAGGTAAGTAGATCACAGTATATAGGAGCGAACTCTTTAGCCACACCCTGTGGTTTCAATCCGATAGTCTGTGTGTCCTCGATATAATACGCCAAATGGAAGCTTGAAGCAGTAATTTCCTCAGATATAGAAACAAGAGGAAGCCAACATAGTGTATACTGCTTTTTATTTTTACAAAAGCGGATTAAAAATATATTATTACACTCACATTTATTATCCTTAACAATTTGAGGTATGGCTGAAGCATTGTACTGATGAAAAGGCTTTTGTTGGCTGCTGGAATTTTGTAATTGTTTCTGGTAAACAGGTGGACAGCTTGAAGAGTTAGATCGTGTGATCGATGTGATCACCGCCGCCACATGGCACCACTCAAACCTTACGCATTTCGAAGATGAAACACTTCTTCATCAGAGGTAAGTGGAGAATATGTCCTGGCATTGGATTGTGAAAGTTTAAATTTCCGCTGTGTTTGTGGGTGTGTACCAGGTGGTGATTGGCTGTTCCCCAAATACGTCATTATAATGCATGTGACCTATTTGATCCAATAATTAAATAGGTAAATCCCCAATAGTATTTTAAGATAAGGAAATATCTAAAACCAAATCATCAGTGCATATTTGGGCTCAAAGAATTTCATATAACAAATACAAAGCGATGGAACAACAGAGGCACTCCTATATGTTTAAAATCAATACAATTCATTTGGAATAAAAGCTCATCTTTTCAATAAGGAAATTACAATTATTTCACTCACAAAGTTCAAAAAAGTTCCATTGTGAATAAAGCATATACAGTATATTAGAATAAATTCCTATGGATTCTAAAAGTTTTCTTATTTTATGAAAGTATATATACACATATCGTTCTCTCCTTCATAGGGTGAGTTACTTTAAAAATTCAGATAAAAAACATAATATAGAAATAGAAAATACTTCTTTATATATATATATATATATATATATATATATATATATATATATATATATATACAGTATATATAAATAAAAATAAAAAATATATATATATATATATATATATATATATATATATATATATATATATATAGATCCTACTTTTTTCTACTAGCTGTACCAAAGATTCACACAATTATGTTTAATTCTTTTACCCTTAATTATATATAAACAATGAAAAGCTCTGTGTATTCTTAATATTAAAGTATGGAATATCTCATATTTACAAAAAGGTGATTATGTCAATATATTTGTTTAGCCCTGTAGGGGGCATAGTGTTTAAAAAATGAATCCAGTAGGATTCTCTTTGTCTAAATCTCCTAAACTTCTTTCTTACCCCTTCTTTAGGGGTAAGAAAAAATTCTAGAATAGTTCCTCTCAAGCATGAAGGATTCTGATTATGGACTTTTCTATAGTGATCTGGCAGATTATGTCCTTTGAAGCCTGTCTCTATATTTCTAATCTGTTCTAGAAGCCCTGTTTTGTACGTTCTCTTGGAGCACCCACATTGCAATAGATATACAATATAGTTGGTTTTACAGTTGGTTAGTGCATCCACAGTACATATTTCATTGTTAGATGTAGATGTAACTGAATGTGTAGGTTTTCTTTCATTATATGCATGAGAATATCCACACAGTTTTTTCTGTTGCATTGAAAAAAACCTCTTGTTTTCTAGCCAGCTGTTCTTTTTGGTAGTTTGCTTTAATTTTCTAGGAGCTAACATATTTTTTAAACATTTATTTTTACAAATATGATATTGGGTGCATCTCCTATTGAGCCTTTCAAAAGTTTATGTTGTTGCAAGATGGGCCAGTACTTATGTATGATCTTTTTTATTTGTGGAGCTGTTTCATTGTATGTGGTGATAAAGCCTACACTTTCCCTTAGATTTTTGTGTATTAGTATCTTTGTGTAGTAGTTGTTCCCTGTTTATGTTTCTTGCTGTATAGCAGGAATTATCTACTAATCTTCTGGGATATTTTTTGCTCAACAACTGCGATTTCAAGGTAGAAGTTTCGCTATCAAAGTCCTCTAATTTAGAACAGTTTTGGCGTAAATGTTGAATATTATCAATCATGGGCTTATAATGACCACTGTCATTCTCTCTCTCTTTTCTATACAGTCTAGTCAGAATCTTATTATTTTCTTGGTATAGGATCAAGTCCAGGAATTCAATCTCTTTTTCAGCTATTTGTGTGTGAAGTGAGGGGTCATGTCATTGTTATTGGCATGTTGGATAAATTCACTTATAGATGACTCATTGCCTTCCCAAATCATAACAATGTCATCTATGAACCCCCCCCACACACACAAACACACACTATTTGGTCTACAAATGGATCGTTCATATAGAGTTGTTTTCCTCCCAATGCCCCATATAAAAAATTGGCATAACTTGGTGCCATGATCGTCCCCATTACAGGAAAAATGTATTTTCAAATTTAAAATATTTTTTTTTCTAATACAAATTTTACACACTCTAAGATGAAATTTCTGTGGTTCAGGGGAAGGGAGGTCTTTTTTTCTAAGGACTGTTTCAATATAGATATTCCTTGTTTGTGGGGAATGTTAGTATAGAGGGCCGTCACGTCTAGAGTAACCCATTTATAATTACTTTCCCATTTAATTCTTTCAACTTTTTTATGGTGTCTAAAGGGGACTAAAGGTTTAATATGGAAGTCTACATATTCCAAGAGACGTGATGTTAAAGAGTTAATGTCTGAAATGATAGGTCTACCAGGGGGTGTTTTATCATTTTTATGCACATTTGGTAGATGATAGAATGTAGCTGTTTTTGGAAACTCATTCTTTAAATATTTAAATTCTATATAATTTATTATTTTATTCTCTCTGGCATTGTCAATTAAAGACAAATATTCTTTTAAAAAATGTTTTTGGGGTCCCCTCGTAATTTTATATATGTTTTAGTATTATTTAGCAGATTGTATGTTTCTTTTAGATAGTCCTCCCTATCCTGCAGGACTATCCCCCCTCCCTTATCTGCCTCCCGTATTATTAAATCATTGTTATCATGTATGGATTTCAAAAAGTCTTTTTCTCTTTCACTTAGATTATCTTTTCTAATCTTATGTTCACTACACAATTCAGTTAGTGCATTGTTTACAAGATTACAAAATGTGGGGATAAAATTACCTTTTGATTGCACTGGAAAAAAAGTAGAGAAGAGTTTTAAATTTGAATGTATACTACACTTTGTTTTTTCAACATCTATTTGGTATTTATTATTCTCCATCTCTAGTTCTTTTAGTGCAATCAGTGTCTCTAGATCTCCATCAGATAATTATGATAGATCTTCCTGTACTTTGTATTTATCTCTCTTTTTCTCAAAATGTCTGTAAAGGGTTTATTTTCGTACAGATTTGTGTTAATCTATAAAAAGAGTAAAGGGGTTGGGTCCTCTTGTAGTGGCAAATTTTAAACCTTTGCTTAAAACTTTTAATTTGTGTTCTGTAAATTGTTTTTTTGACAGATTCAATATTTTTTACTAACTGCTCAGGTTGAATCTTGTTTTTGATTTTTTTTCTTCTGTTTTTTACTTCTACCCAATTCTCCTCCCCTCTTTCCTCTTGTTGTTCTTTTCTTTTTCTTGAGTTTTGGGTTTCCTAATGGGGTCTTAGATTGATTTCTGGGCTTGAAAAATTCTTTTTTAGGGTGTATGGAATCTTGGTTAAATTTCGAGTACACCCTTGTTGGCTATTTTTTCTTTTGTGTTAAAAATGTGTAGCCCGATAGTTTTTTGAATGTGGGAAATTCATATTTTCATTCCTGTATGTATTAAAATGTTCTTGTCTCTGTTCTCTATATGTGTCGTATTGAGGATGACTCCTCCTATTCCCAATTGAGGGATGTCTATTATATCTAGTTTGTTCATCCTCCCTATATCTCCATTCTGCTCTATTATATCCTCTATTTGTATGTACATCTTCTCTATTTGTTTGACCATGATATGTCCTAGTTGTTGAATATTCCAATTTTTATGGGTATTATTTTTTATATTTTTATATTATTGGGTACGATCATGGCACCAAGTTATGCCAAATTGTATATGGGGCATTGGGAGGAAAACAACATCTATATGAACAATCCATTTGTAGACCAAATAGTGTTGGGGGGGAGGTTCATAGATGACATTGTTATTTTCGGAAGGCGAAACATGCCAATAACAATGACATGAACCTCCACTTCACACACAAAATAGCGGAAAAAGAGATTGAATTCCAGGACTTGATCTTAAACAAAAAAAAATATGATTCTGACTAGACTGTATAGAAAAGAGACAGATACCAATAGGTATATGCCAGCTGACAGTGGTCACTATAAGCCCTGGATCGATAATATACCCTACGGACAGTTTCGGCATTTATGCTGAAACTGTTTGAAATTAGAGGACTTTGATAGAGAAGCTACTACCTTGAAATCACAGTCGTTGAGCAAACACTATCCCAGAAGATTAGTAGAAAATTCCTGATATAAAGCAAGGAACCTAAACAGGAAACAACTTCTACACAAAGATACTAATACACAAAAATCTAAGGGAAAGGTGGAAAAGAAAAGTGTAAGCTTTATCACCACATACAATGAAGCAGTTCCACAAATAAAAAAGATCATAAATAAGTACTGGTCCATCTTGCAACAAGATAAACTTTTGAAAGGCTCAATAGGAGATGCACCCATATCATATTTGTAAAAATAAAAGTTTATAAAATATGTTAGTACCTACTAAATAAAAAAAAAACTACCAAAAAGAACAGCTGGCTAAAAAACAAGCGTAAAGTTTTTTTTCAATGCAACAGAAAAAACTGAGTGGGATGTTCCAATGCTTAAAATATAAGAAAAGCTACACATTCAGTTACATCTACAACCAACATTAAATATGTACTGTGAATGCACTAACCAACTGTAAAACTGACTATATCGTATATCTATTGCAATGTAGGTGCAATTTACAATATATAGGGTGCTCTAAGAGAATGTACAAAGCACGGCTTCTAGAACACATTAGAAATATAGAGACAGGTTTCAAAGGGCATAATCTGTCAGATCACTATAGAAAAGTCCATAATCAGAATCCTTCATGCTTGAGAGGAACTATTCTAGAATTTATTCCTACCCCTAAAGAAGGAGGAGACAGGTTTAGGAGATTAATACAAAGAGAATCCTACTGTATTCATTTTTTATACACTATGCCCCCTGCAGGGATAAACAAATATATTGACATAATCACCTTTTTGTAAATATGAGATATTCCATACTTTAATATTAAGAATACACAGAGCTTTTCATTGTTTATATATAATTAAGGGTAAAAAAAAATAAACATAATTGTGTGAATCTTTGGTACATCTAGTAGAAAAAAGTAGCATATATATATATATATATATATATATATATATATATATATATATATATATATATATATATACAGGGAGTGCAGAATTATTAGGCAAGTTGTATTTTTGAGGATTAATTTTATTATTGAACAACAACCATGTTCTCAATGAACCCAAAAAACTCATTAATATCAAAGCTGAATAGTTTTGAAAGTAGTTTTTAGTTTGTTTTTAGTTATAGCTATTTTAGGGGGATATCTGTGTGTGCAGGTGACTATTACTGTGCATAATTATTAGGCAACTTAACAAAAAACAAATATATACCCATTTCAATTATTTATTTTTACCAGTGAAACCAATATAACATCTCAACATTCACAAATATACATTTCTGACATTCAAAAACAAAACAAAAACAAATCAGTGACCAATATAGCCACCTTTCTTTGCAAGGACACTCAAAAGCCTGCCATCCATGGATTCTGTCAGTGTTTTGATCTGTTCACCATCAATATTGCGTGCAGCAGCAACCACAGCCTCCCAGACACTGTTCAGAGAGGTGTACTGTTTTCCCTCCTTGTAAATCTCACATTTGATGATGGACCACAGGTTCTCAATGGGGTTCAGATCAGGTGAACAAGGAGGCCATGTCATTAGATTTTCTTCTTTTATACCCTTTCTTGCCAGCCACGCTGTGGAGTACTTGGACCCGTGTGATGGAGCATTGTCCTGCATGAAAATCATGTTTTTCTTGAAGGATGCAGACTTCTTCCTGTACCACTGCTTGAAGAAGGTGTCTTCCAGAAACTGGCAGTAGGACTGGGAGTTGAGCTTGACTCCATCCTCAACCCGAAAAGGCCCCACAAGCTCATCTTTGATGATACCAGCCCAAACCAGTACTCCACCTCCACCTTGCTGGCGTCTGAGTCAGACTGGAGCTCTCTGCCCTTTACCAATCCAGCCACGGGCCCATCCATCTGGCCCATCAAGACTCACTCTCATTTCATCAGTCCATAAAACCTTAGAAAAATCAGTCTTGAGATATTTCTTGGCCCAGTCTTGACGTTTCAGCTTGTGTGTCTTGTTCAGTGGTGGTCGTCTTTCAGCCTTTCTTACCTTGGCCATGTCTCTGAGTATTGCACACCTTGTGCTTTTGGGCACTCCAGTGATGTTGCAGCTCTGAAATATGGCCAAACTGGTGGCAAGTGGCATCTTGGCAGCTGCACGCTTGACTTTTCTCAGTTCATGGGCAGTTATTTTGCGCCTTGGTTTTTCCACACGCTTCTTGCGACCCTATTGACTATTTTGAATGAAACGCTTGATTGTTCGATGATCACGCTTCAGAAGCTTTGCAATTTTAAGAGTGCTGCATCCCTCTGCAAGATATCTCACTATTTTTTACTTTTCTGAGCCTGTCAAGTCCTTCTTTTGACCCATTTTGCCAAAGGAAAGGAAGTTGCCTAATAATTATGTACACCTGATATAGGGTGTTGATGTCATTAGACCACACCCCTTCTCATTACAGAGATGCACATCACCTAATATGCTTAATTGGTAGTAGGCTTTCGAGCCTATACAGCTTGGAGTAATACAACATGCATAAAGAGGATGATGTGGTCAAAATACTAATTTGCCTAATAATTCTGCACTCCCTGTATATATGTGTGTGTGTGTGTGTGTGTGTGTGTGTGTGTGTGTAATATATGTATAATATACAGTATCCCACAAAAGTGAGTACACCCCCCTAACATTTTTGTAAATATTGTATAATATCTTTTCGTGTGACAACACTGAAGAAATGACACTTTGCTACAATGTAAAGTAGTGAGTGTACAGTCTGTATAACAGTGTAAATTTGCTGTCCCCTCAAAATAACTCAACACACAGCCATTAATGTCTAAACCGTTGGCAACAAAAGTGAGTGCAACCCTAAATGGAAATGTCCAAATTGGGCCCAATTAGCCATTTTTCCTCCCCGGTGTCATGTGACTCGTTAGTGTTACAAGGTCTCAGGTGTAAATGGGGAGCAGGTGTGTTAACTTTGGTGTTATCGCTCTCACACTGTCTCATACTGGTCACTGGAAGTTCAACATGGCACCTCATGGCAAAGAACTTTCTGAGGATCTGAAAAAAAGAACTGTTGCTCTTCATAAAGATGGCCTAGGCTATAAGAAGATTGCCAAGACCCTGAAACTGAGCTGCAGTACGGTGGACAAGACCATACCACGGTTTCACAGGACAGGTTCCACTCAGAACAGGCCTCACCATGGTCGACCAAAGAAGTTGAGTGCACGTGCTCAGCATCATATCCAGAGGTTGTCTTTGGAAAATATATGTATGAGTGCTGCCAGCATTGCTGCAGAGGTTCAAGGGGTGGGGGGGGTCAGCCTGTCAGTGCTCAGACCATACGCCGCACACTGCATCAAATTGGTCTGCATGGCTGTCATGCCAGAAGGAAGCCTCTTCTAAAGATGATGCATAAGAAAGCCAGCAAACAGTTTGCTGAAGACAAGCAGACTAAGGACATGGATTACTGGCACCATGTCCTGTGGTCAGATGAGACCAAGATAAACTTATTTGGTTCAGATGGTGTCAAGCGTGTTTGGCGATAACCAAGTGAGGAGTACAAAGACAAGTGTGTCTTGCCGACAGTCAAGCATGGTGGTGAGAGTGTCATGGTCTGGGCCTGCATGATTGCTGCCGGCACTGGGAAGCTACAGTTCATTGAGGGAACCATGAATGTCAACATGTACTGTGATATACTGAAGCAGAGAACGATCTCCTCCCTTCAGAGACTGGGTCGCAGGGCAGTATTGCAACATTATAACGACCCCAAACACACCTCCAAGATGACCACTTTCTTGCTAAAGAAGCTGAGGGTAAATTTGATGGACTAGTTAAGCATGTCTCCAGACCTAAACCCTATTGAGCATCTGTGGGGCATCCTCAAATGGAAGGTATCGGAGCGCAAGGTCTCTAACATCCATCAGCTCTGTTATGTCATCATGGAGGAGTGGAAGAGGACACCAGTGGCAACCTGTGAAGATCTGGTGAACTCCATGCCTAAAAGGGTTGAGACAGTGCTGGAAAATAAGGATGGCCACAAAAAATATTGACACTTTGTGCCCAATTTGGACATTTCCCCTTAGGGGTGTACTCACTTTTGTTGCCAACGGTTTAGACATTAATGGCTGTGTAAAAAAAAAAAAAAAAAGAGAAACGCTCAACCTAGGAACGAACAATAGCATAATAGCTTGTTCTATGGCTAGTTACCACCCAAGAAGCAGCACCTTTTTGCTCAACATGTGCCTTTCACAGAGAAGAACTTTCCTGTAGCATATCAGTCTGATCCTGACTTAACAGTACAGTCCAGCCCCAAAATACCAAGCAATCCCTCTCTGAACAAGAGAAACGGCAAAACCCCAGGCGTAAGTTTCAGCCTAGTGTGGGCCTCTTCAGTGAGGTGCAGCCATATCACTCTAGACATACTAAGCAACGGGTCTATGTCTGGATTCCCACATCACGCTTAGGGAGACTTCTCTAAGAGTCATAATTTGCATTAAAAAAAAAATCACTCAACCTATTTGTATTGATTTTAAACATATAGGAGTGCCTCTGTTGTTCCAGCACTTTGTATTTGTTATATGAAATGCCTTTAGCCCAAATATGCACAGATAAATTGGTTTTAGATATTGCCCGATCTGAAAATACTATTGGGGATTTATCTATCTAATTATTGGATCAAATAGGTCACATGCGGCGGCGGTGATCACATTGATTGCACGATCTAACTCTTTAACCTGTCCACCTGTTTACCGGTAACGGTTACAAAATTCCGGCAGCCAACAAAAGCCTATTCATCAGTACAAAGCTTTAGCCATACCTTATATTGTAGGGGATAATACATGTGAGTGCAATAATATATTTTTAATCCAGCGTTTGTAACAATAAAAAGCAGTATACACTATGTTGGCTTCCTCTTGTTTATATATCTGAGGAAATTACTGCTTCGAGTTTCCATCTGGCGTATTATATCAAGGACACACAGATTATCGGATTGAAACTGCAGGGTGGCTAAAGAGTCCTCTCCTATATACTGTGATCTACTTACCTCATATGATTGAGGTTCTATCCTGTGAGTATTCTGTGAATATTTAGCCTGCAACTCGATACCTACAAACAACTTATGTATCTTTATGGGACATTATTATTTTGGTTGAATACTTTGTTTTAGTTGCATATCTATAGCACTGAAATTGTCTTAGAGATTTATTGTATCTATGAGAAAAACTTTCACTGAGTAATTGAGATAAAAGCTTTAATTTTTATTTCTACTGTTAGCGCAGGTTTATATTGTCCTTTTCTCTTGCATTTTTTATTTTTTAACTAGGAGGGCATTGAGGGTACTTTCCTTTTTAATATGATAAACCAGCTGCTTCAGGTTATTCTCCACCTTTTAGCTCCACCCCAAGGATATTTGGAGCCAGTTTTACTCTGTCTCCAAGTTATCCTTAATCTCTTGTTTTTAGTGTGTATTTTATAAACTTCCTCTGTGGGGTTTGTGGCTGCTACTGAGGTAGTGGTAGAATTTTTATTAGTTCTTAATGCACAGTATATATTTTACTCTACTCAATGGAAGTTATGAATTGTGAATTTGGAATATATTATAACCTATAGACCAGGTCTAAAAATCTTCCCATCAATTTAGAGGAAGAAGTAACAAATCAAGATATTACTATTAATCCAAAATAACTCTTTGATAAGTTAGAGAAATTGGACAAAAAACAATTCAATAACTGGCATGGCAGTGTCAATCTAGAACGGTATGTAAAATACAAAGTAGTTACTAAAGATCTTCACTTATTTAAACCTATGATTTTTGATCAGGAGGATGTTGAACACATTTCTGAATGGGAAACAGCCATAGTTCTCTAACACTGGTGAATATTGCAATCAAATATAGACAATTTAAATGACAACAAGTGACCAAAGAAATTTATGATCTAAAAAATTTTTTTAGAGATCTATAAAGGAGACGTGTTATACAAAGAAATGGATACAAATAGTAAAATTAAACTGGAAGGGTTAGACAAAATTATAGAAACAAAGAAAAAAAGGAAATTTCTTAGAGACTTCCATGAAACGAAAAAACAGCCAACAATGGTGTACTCGAAATTTAACCGAGATTCCGTACACCCTAAAAAAGAATGTTCAAGTCCAGAAATCAATCTAAGACCCCAATGGGAAACCCAAAACTCAAGAAAAAGAAAAGAACAACAAGAGAAAAGAGGGGAGGAAAATTGTGTAGAAGTAGAAAACAGAAGAAAAAAATCAAAAACAAGATTCAGCCTAAGCAGTTGGAAATATTCAATCTGTCAAAAAAAAAAAACAATTTACAGATCAAGAATTAAAAGTTTTAAGCAAAGGTTTAACATTTTCCCCTACAAAAGGACCCAACCCCTTTACTGTTTTTATAGATTTACACAAATTTGTATGAAAATTAACCCTTCACAGTCATTTTGAGAAAAAGACAGATGAATACAAAGTACAGGAAGATCTATCACAATTATCTGATGGAGATCTAGAGACACTGATTGCACTGAAATAACTAGAGATGGAGAATAATAACTACCAAATAGATGTTAAAAAAACAAAGTGTAGTATACATTCAAATTTAAAACTCTCCTCTACTTTTTTTCCAGTGCAATCAAAAGGTAATTTTATCCCCACCTTTTATAATCTTGTAAACAATGCACTAACTGAATTGTGCAGTGAATATAAGATTAGAAAAGATAATCTAAGTAAAAGAGAAAAAGACTTTTTGAAATCCATACAAGATAACAATGATTTAATAATACGGGAGGCGGATAAGGGAGGGGGGATAGTCCTGCAGGATAGGGAGGACTATCTAAAAGAAGCATACCATCTCCTAAGTGATACTGAAACATATCTAAAATTACGAGGGGACCCCAAAAACATTTTTTTAAAAGAATATTTGTCTCTGATTGACAATGTCAGAGAGAATAAAAAAAATAAATGAAATAGAATTTTAATATTTGAAAAATTAGTTTCCAAAAACAGCTACATTCTTTTACCTACCAAAGGTGCTTAAAATGATAAAACATCCCCTGGTAGACCTTTCATTTCAGGCATGGACTCTTTAACATCACGCCTCTTGAAATATGTAGACTTCCATTTTAAACCTTTAGTCCCCTCTCTTAAATATTTCCTCAAAGATTCTTTAGACACCATAAATAAAGTTGAAAGAATTCAATGGGAAAGAAATTATAAATGGGTTACGCTAGGCATTTCCCACAAACAAGGAATATCTATATTTAAACAATCCTTACAAAAAAAGACCCCCCTTCCCCTAAACCTCAGAAATGTCATCTTAGAGTGTATTAAATTTGTATCAGAAAAAACTATTTTAAATTTGAAAATTAATTTTTCCTCCATATAGGAGAAACTGCAATGGGGACGATCATGGCACCAAGTTATGCCAATATGTATATGAGGCATTGGGAGGAAAACAACATCTATATGTACAATCCATTTGTAGACCAAATAGTGTGGTGGGGGAGATACATAGATGAAATTGTTATGATTTGGGAAGGCGGTGAGTCATCTATAAGTGAATTTATCCAACATGCCAATGACAATGACATGAACCTCCACTTAACACACAAAATAGTGGAAAAAGAGATTTAATTCCTGGACTTGATCCTATACCAAGAAAATAATAAGATTCTGACTAGACTGTATAGAAAAGAGACAGATACCAATGGGGTGGTCACTATAAGCCCTGAATCAATAATATACACTACGGACAGTTTCAGCATTTACGCCAAAACTGTTCTAAATTAAAGGACTTTGATAGCGAAGCTTCTACCTTGAAATCACAGTTGTTGAGCAAAAAATATCCCAGAAGATTAGTAGATAATTCCTGCTATACAGCAAGGAACATAAACAGGGAACAACTACTACACAAAGATACTAATACACAAAAATCTAAGGGAAAGTGTAGGCTTTATCACTACATACAATGAAGAAGCTCTACAAATAAAAAAGATCTTACATAAGTACTGGCCAATCTTGCAACAACATAAACTTTTGAAAGGCTCAATAGGAGATGCACCCAATATATTTCGTAAAAATAAAAGTTTAAAAAATATGTTAGCACCTAGTAAATTAAAACAAACTACCAAAAAGAACAGCTGGCTAGAAAACAAGAGTAAAGGTTTTTTTCAATGCAGCAGAAAAAACTGTGTGGTATGTTCTCATGCATATAATGAAAGAAAACCTACACATTCAGTTATATCTACATCAAACAATGAAATATGTACTGTGGATGCACTAACCAACTGTAAAACCAACTATATTGTATATCTATTGCAATGTGAGCGCTCCAAGAGAACATACAAAGCACGGCTTCTAGAACAGATTAGAAATATAGAGACAGGCTTCAAAGGACATAATCTGCCAGATCACTATAGAAAAGTCCATAATCAGAATCCTTCATGCTTGAGAGGAACTATTCTAGAATTGTTTCCTACCCCTAAAGAAGGAGGAGACAGGTTTAGGAGATTAATACAAAGAGAATCCTACTGGATTAATTTTTTAAACACTATGTCCCCTGCAGGGCTATACAAATATATTGACATAATCCCCTTTTTGTAAATATGAGATATTCCATACTTTAAGATTAAGAATACACAGAGCTTTTCATTGTTTATATATAATTAAGGGTAAAAGAATTAAACATAATTGTGTAAATCTTTGGTACATCTAGTAGAAAAAAGTAGGATATATATATGTATTTTCTATTTTTATATTATGTTTTTTTTATCTGAATTTTTAAAGTAACTCACCCTATGAAGGAAAGAACGATATGTGTATATATACTTTCATAAAATAGGAAAACTATTAGAATCCATATGAATTTATTTTAATATATATGCTTTATTCACTAATGGAACTGTTTTTGAACTTTGTGAATGAAATAATGTAAATTTCCTTATTGAAAAGACGAGCTTTTATTCCAAATGAATTGTATTGATTTTAAACATATAGGAGTGCTTTTGTTGTTCCAGCACTTTGTCTTTGTTATATGAAATGCCTTGAGCCCAAATATGCACTGATGAGTTGGTTTTAGATATTGCCGATCTAAAAATACTATTGGGGATTTACCTTTCTAATTATTGGATCAAATAGGTCACATGCATTATAATGATGTATTTGGCGAGCAGACAATCACCGCCGCCGCCGGGTACACACCCAGAAACACAGCTGACATTTAAACTTTTACAATCCGATACCGGGACATATTCTCCACTTACCTCTGACAAAGAAGTGTTTCAACTTCAAAACGCGTAAGGTTTGAGTGGTGCCCGGCGGCTGCGGTGATCACATCGATCGCACAATCTAACTCTTCAAGCTGTCCACCTGTTTACCGGAAATGGTTACAAAATTCCAGCAGCCAACAAAAGCCTTTTCATCCGTACAAAGCTTCAGCGATACATCATATTGTTGATAACACTTGTGAGTGGAGTAATATATTTTTAATCCGCTTTTGTAACAATAAAAAGCAGTATACACTATGTTAGCTTCCTCTTGTTTCTATATCTGAGGAAATTACCGCTTCGAGCTTCCATCTGGCGTATTATATTGAGGACACACAGACTATCGGATTGAAACCGCAGAGTCCTCTCCTGTATACTGTGATCTACTTACCTCATATCATTGAGGTTCTATCCTGTGAGAATTCTGTGAATGTTTAGCCTGCAACTCGATACCTACAAAGAACTTATATATGTTTATGGGACATTATCATTTTGGTTTGATACTTTATTTTAGTTGTATATCTATAGCACTGAAATTGTCTTAGAGATTTATTGTATCTTTAAGATAAACCTTTCACTGAGTAACTGAGATATTAGCTTTAGTTTTTATTTTTACTGTTAGCGCAGGTTTATATCGCCCTTTTCTCTTACATTTGTTATTTTATAACTAAAAGGGTATTGACGGTACTTTCCTTTTTAATACGATAAACCAGCTGCTTCAGGTTATTCTCCACCTTTTAGCACCACCCCAAGGATATTTGGAGTCAGTTTTACTTTTTCTCCAAGTTATCCTTAATCTCTTGTATTTAGTGGTTACATTATACCTGTGTTTACAGCACTGCGGAAGCTGTTGGTGCTCTACAAATAAATTATAATGATAAAACAGACACATAAAGCAGACTACGCAAAACAAATTAAATCAATTGTAGAATGATCTAACTCAGCAGAGCTAAACGCCCACAGATTTAAGTAATTAGGGATATAAACCCAAAAAAATTATTTAATTATTCAGAGTATGCAATTTTAAGCAACTTTTTAATTTACTTCTATTATCAATTTTTCTTCGTCCTCTTGGTATCTTTATTTGAAAAAGCAGCCCTGGATAGCGCTTGCTGAACCAATAATGGGCCGCCATCTCCTAAGCTTACATTTCTGCTTTTTGATAATAGGAGAAAATTAGAAAGTTTCTTAAAATGACATGCTCTATCTGAATCATGAAAGAAAAAATGTGGGTTTCATATCCCTTTAAGTAATTGATATACGGATCCCAGAGGGGGATCTGAAAGAAGAGCGCTCTCTGCTTAAAAAAGGTAAAAGATATAATATAACAAAAAATAAGAAGTGTAAAAAAATAATATAGCAATAAAAACAATTACTGTAAAACAAACAATAAGTTTGATAACTAATAAATAGATCAAAATCTAAAGTTTAATTGGAACCAAAAAGTTTGTATGTGGAATCTTGCTTGTTTTCCAATGCGGTTAAAATGGACAATCCTTTGATAGTAGTAGACATGATTGATATAGGCAGCTCCTCTTAACCCGGTGGAAGGTGATTCTATAGAGATAAAATAAGAAGAGGGTGCCTCATAGTGCAGTATGACCCTTGTGAGTGGGTGTGTTGTAAAGGTAAAAAAGGCTTACCAGAAATCGATGCACTGTACTGTGCTCATCAGGCTTGGTATCCGCTTTTACATTTGCCTGATGAAACGACCAGTTTGTGGTCGAGAAACGCGTTGCATGATAATAAAGCGTTTATCCTTTTAAACATTAACGAAGTTGTCAGCCTGATCATTTTTCCAGTGTCATCCATCCCCACACTTTGAGGTTTTACACACGCTGTATCCGGCACTCGACGAGGAACACTGGGAAACAGTGTGCTAGCCGCTGGAAAGTGCTAGTCTGCCTGAGAGCACTGGTTACAGTACAGTGCATCGGTTTCTGGTAAGCCTTTTTTACCTTTACAACACACTCACTCACAAGGGTCATACTGCACTATGAGGCAACCTCTTCTTATTTTATCTCTTTAAGTAATTAATAAATACAAAGAAAAGTCAAATAAATGCATTAAGGAAATTATAGTGCAAAAATGACATAATCTGATATGTTAGAGCAACTCAGTTTTGCAATGTCAACACTGGAATTTTATGGGCCGATTATCTAACGGTCTCTGGGCTTGTGAGATTCTCTAAGAAATATCACTGGTACCATGAACAAAACTACATAAGCTATACAATTTAAGACATGCAGAAGAAATTGTAATAAAGCTACAGTGCAGATGCAAAAACACAGTGAAATTTATAATTATGTATGAAATTCAAAACGTTTTATTTTCCTTATTGAAAATGAGTTTTACCTCCTCTGCTAGACAACTAAACAGGTGTGATCCATGTGCACAGCTGTAAGTTATCTTCCAGGTCTGGTGTATTTTGCAAATATTGCCCCCCTGCAGATATAGCTGCTTTATTTTGCAAACTCAACGGTTTGTGTTAAAATACAGAAAACACTTATTAGCCTTATAGAAAAACACATGCATGAGAAACTACGGGGTATTGTAAGATACTGTATGCTGAAAACAGAATAATTTGATTTGTACTGACTACAATATTTTGTTTTTAAAGTGTGCCCCTTGTTCCCTGTGTGCCAGTCTGCAGCAGTCACAAAACTCTGCCAATCACTGCTTGAATCACACTTGGGAGCTGCGATGCTTTCGATTTCCAAGTGGGATTTCCAATGAGTTTAACCCATTTGTGGTAAAAGCACCATGATCATAGCGCTATGTTACTGTATAAAGGGATCCATATTTTAGTTGAGATGCAATTTATAACAGAGATTTTCTCTAAGCCAAACAGCAATCCATTAACACGACCATGATGAAAACATTACTGACAAATTACTAGGGTCATAAATTGTGATATTATTTTTTTTTTATTTTTCACTCAATCAACCTTCAGTTTTGAAATAAGGAGAAATAATTCTCTACCTTTGATAAAATAGGAGTGCAAATTGAATACAATTAAACCTGTCAAGTAGTATTGTAAAATTAGTATACCCTGGCTTGAAGGAAGATTTATAAGTTTTACATTAATCAAACTACAACTTTAGGAATACTTTGGAACTCTAGTAAATTACCAGATATTCACATTTGTAGAAAGAAAGCAAAAAATCTATGTAATCATCTGTTCACTAATTTCAGATACTCAATCTGCAAAGGAGAATGTTTTATACAAATGTCAATGAAAACAGTATTATTTTCCAAACAATTGCAAAGGCAATTAGAAGCTATTTGGTTTAAGAAAAGCTTAATGACTGCCTTTTTCTTATACTTGCAATAATAAATGTGCACACATTTTGGTAGCTAAGCATCAGAAATACTAAGGGCTAAATCATGCACTTGCCACTATTAATAGAGACAGGGTTGACAGTCCTGTGGTTCTAAATATCACTTTGCTCTAGACTGATGGGTTACATGCTTTGTGTATTTTGTGGTAAGGTTTAAAATAAAACAACACAAACAAAATAATATCAGTGGAAACAGATACAGTAGAATAGAGTTGCTTGTTGCATATTTGAACTGCACCTTATTTTAAATAAGTATCTCACTAACATCATTAAAGAGAATTCTGTTAGAGAATACATACAGAAAGTGAAGCACTTAACCAGGAACAAACATCAGCTCAGTAGCTTGTTTTATTATTATTATTATTAGTAGTATTATTATTATTATTATTATTATTATTATTATTATCATCAGTTATTTGCAGAGCACCAACATATTCCACAGTGCTAAAAACATGGGTCTAATATGCAAGGAACCAATTATGGAAGACAAAGTGCAAAGAGTTGCACTATCAGCTCTCATGAAGGTGACCTACAAAGCAGCTGGGCTTGTAGGCGTACATGCTAAGGGGGTTCAAGGGGTAAACAACGGAAGACAGGAGCTAAGATAAGAACATATTAGTGCATCGCTGAACAGTAGAGTCTTTAAGAAGCACTTGAAAGTTTGAAAACTAGGGGAGGGTCTTCTGGAGCGAGGCAGAAAGTTACACAAGATAGGGGCCAATCTGAAGAACTCTTGTATACTGTAATGTGAGGAGGTAACAAGAGAGGAGGAGAGAAGGAAGTCACGAGCAGAGTGAAGGGGATGGGAGGGAGAGTATCAGGAGACAAGGTCTGAGATATAGGGGGGAGCAGTGTTATTGAGAACTTTGACTGTCAGAGTGAGGATTTTGTGTTGTATTCTGTAGGTTAGGGGAAGCCAGTGAAGGGACGAGGAGCGACGTGTAAGGAAAATCAACCTGGCAGAGGCATTTCTTATAGATTGTAAGGGAGATAGACAGCAGCTAAGGAAGCAGGAGAGGAACCTAAAGATGGTGTATAAATTGAGAAGAGAAGGGGGGGGCAGGACACAGTCTTGTGGTACCCCAACAGAAAGAGGTCAGAGGATGTGCCAGGGAAGGTTACACTAAAGGTCTGATTAGATAGGTAGGAGGAAAACTACAAGAGGGGTGTTTAGCAGATGCAGAAGGATTGGAGGGTTTGAAGCAAGAGTGTGGTCAACAGTTTCAAAGGCTGCACACAGTTCGAGAAGGATTAACAGAGAAAAGTGGCCTTTTGATTTTTTTGTAACTAGGTCATTAGTAATATTAATGATTGCTGTTTCTGTGGAGTTTTGGGGGCCAAATGCAAATTGCAATGGATCTTTGGTGAGTTTCACCATGAGAGCAACTTTTAGCCCATTTGTGCTTTTCACAGAGGAGGATTTCTGCCTTCTGTGGGCCTTATCAGCAAGAGTGTGGTCAACAGTTTCAAAGGCTGCACACAGTTCGAGAAGGATTAACAGAGAAAAGTGGCCTTTTGATTTTTTTGTAACTAGGTCATTAGTAATATTAATGATTGCTGTTTCTGTGGAGTTTTGGGGGCCAAATGCAGATTGCAATGGATCTTTGGTGAGTTTCACCATGAGAGCAACTTTTAGCCCATTTGTGCTTTTCACAGAGGAGGATTTCTGCCTTCTGTGGGCCTTATCAGCAAGAGTGTGGTCAACCGTTTCAAAGGCTGCACACAGTTCGAGAAGGATTAACAGAGAAAAGTGGCCTTTTGATTTTTTTGTAACTAGGTCATTAGTAATATTAATGATTGCTGTTTCTGTGGAGTTTTGGGGGCCAAATGCAGATTGCAATGGATCTTTGGTGAGTTTCACCATGAGAGCAACTTTTAGCCCATTTGTGCTTTTCACAGAGGAGGATTTCTGCCTTCTGTGGGCCTTATCAGTGAGGAGTCCACATTTGGTTTCTCCTATCACCTTTAGGGAAACCTCCCCAGGGTTATAATGCAAATATATACAGAGAGATAAGCTCTCAACCAGAAATAAACAACAACTAAGTAACTTGTTCTATGGTTAGTTGCAACCTGGGAGCAGCCTCTTGTAGCCCAATTATGCTTTTCACAGAGAAGAACTTTCCTGTAGTATATGAATCTGATTATACCTAAAAATTCAAGGGGCAGGGCATTTGCTCCCTCTTACCCCCCCCCCCCCCCATACAGATAGTCATTAGAAGTAGGTAGAAGATAGTCGGTTAGAATAGTGGTGGACTGCCTCAATGTGGAAACTGAGCACTAACATTCATGTTGTACTATAATAATATCCACAATCCTCATTCTAGGGTCTGTCACTTGGTGAGTGACCAGTAACAGATAGTATAATATCACTCAAAGGAGAAAAGAGGACAAACACTGTTGGGGGAAATTCTTTCCTTAATTATTGGTATCTTATACCCCAATTATCTTGTAACCTCGGACAACATTTAATCTGGTTTACCTAACAGATTAAACAATACCCATAACTATCACATTTTATTTGACACAAATGCATTTATAAATCATTACAAGCAAGTATAACAATTAACACAATACCTCAAGATCCAAGAAGCTAAGATCTTACACAATTTATATTCATCTCAGACCATCCAGCTTGTCCATAAATGCAAAAGGCTAAATCTATACTTTAGTTTCCTCATAAGACTTTCTTTAACTAATTCTATTTTAATTCTACTCATGCGTAGTTCAATGGCATGAAATAATAGAAAGTTAAAGGGACATTCCGGCCAAAATTTAAATGCACATAGATTAATTACATCTTTGAATAGAAACATAGTTACATTATACATATATTTGCAAAAATGCTTCTAGCAAAAGTTATCACTGTTTTAGTGTTACAATTTGTCTCTGCACGTGCATGTGAAGCATAGCTAGATATTCTCAGTGTATCAGCATTTTAAGTACTGCAGCTGCTCAGAGCACCAGTGGGATTAGCAGTTAATAAATTGAGTTATTACCAGATGGTAAAAGTTTCTTAGACTCTGTGAGCAAGTGCTGTGTTTAAAATGCATGGTGCATACTTAACCCTTTGAGTGCTAAGCACTTTCCCACCTGGGTGCTAAGATTTTTGAATGTTTTGTTTTAATTTTTTGAACAATTTTTTTTTACTTTTTTTTAAAAAAAAGATTTCAGACCCCCAAGACTTACACTGTTGGAATGGTTAGGTGATTACCTTTCCAATGGTGGGTCTTGGGGGTCTGTAGCTGCTTAGATGCCTGAGATACAGGCTTCTAAGCAGCATGCCCCTTGCTCCTATACTTAACATTGTTAAGTATAAATAAAGTTGCGCGGTGACGTCATCACATTATTACGCGTGACATCACCACGCAAAACGGAAGCCCCAGTGATGCCTGTCACTCTACAGGCACGATCGCCAGGGTAGGAGCGAGTGGGATCTCCCTCAAGGTGGGAGAGTGCTAGTGACGGCTCTGAGCTGTCACAGAGTTTCCCACCCTGGTGCTAAAGACGGCTCAGAGCCGTCACTAGCACTCTCCCCAGAGATGTCATTAGCACTCAAAGGGTTAAATACACTTTTGAAAACAGCTATAGCTTTTATTAAAAGCATTTTTGCTAATACATATATAATACAAAAATGCTTCTGTTCAAAACTGAAATTCATCCATGTGGATTCCAATTTTGGATGGAATGTCACTTTAAAATTAACTTTTCTAACTACAGGTCTAATTATTATTTTGATCGGCATGGGCAACTGTTCTCAATAACTATGAATATGAATGTCCTTGAAGGAGACAACTCATTATTGTCTTAACAAAAGTGGTGGGTGCAAAATATATTGCATGTATCTAGTGTAAGTTAATGGCTTTTTTTCCCCCTCTCCATTCCACCAAGGGGACAAATACAATTTATATGGAGGCAATCACAATATATCAGCTGAAGATTTTTGGTCTCTTTAACTGTCCAAAAAGGCTACTTTTTTATTTCACACAATAATTTTCAGCTTTTTTCCCTCACCCACAATAACATTTTCGGCTCACCATGGGGCTGAAAATTTTTCAGGGATCACAATCTATTTTCAAGAGACTTTTCAACAACATTTCAAGTCTAACTTTGCCTTTTCAAATTCAACATCTCAAGGCACTTGATGAAGCCCCAAAATGGCATTTTGGACATCTTTCCAAAGCTATTTTGAAACATTCTATTTTATTGCACATGTGCTTGACGCTCTGTAATGGACACAGTAGACATGTTAGAGCTGTATAAACATACATAGTATCGATTCATTAAAGCTCAATTCCTCATTATTGTGTAATCTGTCTGCCATTTCCAGGGTACACATTTTCATATGTATATGTGCTGAGTGTGTGATATTCGTTACAGCTAAGACAATCTGCAGGAAAAGTGAGTTCAGGACCCTAACAGCTAGAAATGGAGTGGAACATTAGGAGTGGTAAATTTATAAGTGGCATTTGACCCATTAAAGGGCCAGTATACTATACAATTGTTTTTCCCTTAATGTGTTTCCAATTACTTTATTTTACCAGCTGCAGAGTATAACAGTTTTGAAATTTGCTTTTTTAAGGCTTATTTGTGTATATGAATTAGCTGATTTTGTATTTTGAAGTCACAACCTAATAAAATGGGTTGAGCTTGTAGATATAATCAGATCTCATTAATTTATCACATTGTGTATGTATACCTGCTTTTGTATCTTATATCTGTCCATAAACCAGTCACCAATACTTGGAGAGAACAATGGAAAATTAAAATTGTATTACTTTATCTCTTCTATACCCCACTGTGAGTGTAATTTATTCTACTGGCTGTGTTAACACAGCTTGGCCTTGAGGCCAAAAACTTTCAGGATGGGTGGGGATACCACAGGCTAAATAAACTAATTCAAATGCCAATATAAGGTTAATGGAAATACTTGTAAACAATTCAGTACACTCCAGCAGTAAAGTGGATCATTGGGAACAAATTAAAGGGGAGAACATTTTTTAGTGAACTTTCCCTTTAAGGACCAGGCATTTCAGACAAAAACTTGCCCAAAAGACAAGAGCATTTTTAGGATTTTTGCTACCACTCCTATTAAACAGGAATAGTGCCTTTTTTTTTTTTTTTTTTTTTTTTATTAACCTATCTCAGTGTGGAAATTGTAGCAGTCCCTCCGCCTCCCGCCCCCTTCCAGTGATGGGCCTGACCCTCCCACACCACCATTTATCGTAGGGTATGCAGAAAGGGCACAATCTCACCATTGTTAGTGAGATTGCGGCAGAAAGAGGCCAAGTACAGCTAAATAAAACAGTGACGTACAGGATACGGCGCTGGTCGTTCAGGGGTTAATGGGATATACCTAAAAAAATATATATTTTGTGATTAAGACAGAACAAACCATTTTAAAAATGTTCCCATGATATTCTGTATTGAAGAAATACCTAGGTAGGCATCTGGAGCACTGCATGGCAGGAAATAGTGCTGCCATCTAGTGTTCTTGTAAATGGATAACATTCTTGCAAAACTGCTGCCTTAAAATGCTGCAGACATTGGACAGCTTCTAAGCATACATCCCTGCTTTTCAACAAAAGATACCAAAAGAACAAAAAATGATAACAGGAGTAAATTAGAAAGCTGTTTAAATTGCACAATCTGCCTGAATCATGAAAGAGAAATATGTAACCTTAACCATTTGCATGCAATTTATACTTGGTATTATGGGCATTCTGGGAACTGTTACTCTAACACTTTATTGCCACATTTAATATTTTACAAGTATTATTTTCTACAATATTTAGATTGTGTTATTGTGAAAGCACCATTTACGGTCTAGCGTGATCTGAAAACAAGAACAAATTTACAGGTTTCTACTAGAAGATCTAATTATATATTCTTATACTGGACTTAAACAGTACTGAAACTTTAAAGTGTGAACCTACAACATTGTATCTGCATAGAATATGTTCAAACAATATTGCCCCTTCGTCACTGTGTTTTTTATAGGCAAAGCACCTTTGGGATTTTTTTAGACCTAGTATTGTAATATAGGAGTTTTCTGTTTTACATAAAGAACACTGCATAGCAAACATAAACATTTCTCAAGTTTCTATTTTTTTTTAAGGGCATCACTGTACCAATGAGACTTCTTAGTATATCTCACCTGAGCGGAGAGGTTTTGAATATCAGGCCACAGTCACAACACAGGGTTTTACAGTTCTCGTACCTACATTATTGAACTCACATTCACAAAGGTACGATCCCATTTAGAAGTTCAATAACTACAGACTATTTCTCCTCTGTGAAAAGCTGAGACTGTGTCCTAAGTGACATAAGCAATGATTTTTTTCCAGCTGTTATTCATTTTCATTAGAATGCATCTCTAAATTTTCTTTTTCTCTTATGCAAATTACTTTGGTGAATGAAAGAGTAAGAAGAGGAAGCCAAACATGGATTCTTTGTTCAAACAGCACCTTACTGAGAAGCCCCAGATAATCTAAACTGTCTGGGGGTTGTTGCTTCCTCTAGTTCAGATCAGAATTGCCTAGTATCTCCGAATATGACTGTCTTTTTTGGAAATATTAAACAGATACACCATTGGAAAGCTCTTCTTATTGAAAGACATAGTGGTCAATCACAATAGTATTTTCATTTCTGCATAAGGTAAAACTTTGCTGTGATGTAAAGTAATATAGCTATTGTTATTTTATGTTCTTAAAGATGAGTAGAAAACACTTAAATTCTAGTTGAATAAAATCAAAAGGTTTGCCCTTTAAATGCTTCGATAATACAGATATGAGCCAATAATTAGCAAGGTGCATGACTGTTTAATACAAAGGGCCTACCACCATGTAAGGGAATACAACTATTTGTGTGCAATGCCTGTGAGTGTTTGACTTTGGTCTTGTCACCGCAAATAATTTATTTAAGAAATGGCCCCGGGAAAATAAATTAATACATGTTAGTTTATAAAGGATCTCAGGAGGCTGTGGGGTGTGCGGAGAACAATTAAAAGTTCAATGGAGCAAAGGATGGAATTAACTTAAACAAGATTTGCAAATATGATAAATGTTTAAACAAACTGTAAGTAGGGCAGGAGGTAGCTTGGGATATAGAAGGGGGAATTCAAGAAACATTGTTCAAACATATGGTGAGTACTGACATGGCAATCACTGTATACATTTAGTGAAGGGATTTCTATAGTAAGATTTATATAAACTGCATGAGACAGCCATTCATAAGAGCAAGAAAAATCAGGTGTCATTATTAAAACCTTTATCAAATCATAACTTAGAAGAACCTATTGGGGCTGATTTATGAAAGTGCAAACGGACATGATACGATGTAGCGTATCATGTCCTCCGCACATCGATAAATGCCAACAGCTTACGCTTTCGGCATTTATCATTGCACAAGCAGTTCTTGTAAACTGCTTGTGCAATGCCTCCCCCTGCAGATTCGCAGACAATCGGCCGCTAGCAGGGAGTGTCAATCAGACCGATCGTATAGGATCGGGCGGATTGATGTCTGCAGCCTCAGAGCAGGCGGAGAAGTTATGGAGCAGCGGGCTTTAGACCGCTGCTTCATAACTGCTGTTTCCGGCGAGCCTGAAGGCTCACGCGGAAACAGCGGCATAAAGCTCAATTCGGAGCTTGATAATTCAGCCCCATAGACTCTAAATAAAGTGCAAGTCATATGTCAAAAATCCTTAGAATCCTTACCTGAATACTGTAACAAAATATTAACAGGGCGTGCTAATAATTTATGCATCTCTTAAAAGTGATACAGTACTAATGTAATTAGCTTACTAGTATTTATGACATCAATTGCCATGTAAAATATGATATATTCTTCTCTGTGAAAAGCATTACTGGGCTAAAAAGAAGCTACACCCAGGTGGTAAAATGCTATAGAACATGCCAACATGTTACTGAGCTGTTGTTCGTTCCTGAGAGTGCTCTTCTAGTTCTCTGTGCACAAAATATGATATATTACCTTAACATTTCCATAGTAACCACATCCATTAAAGAGGTAATTTAACCCTTTGGCTAATGAGCAATTTAACATCCCTGTGCTGGAGCTGTTTTAACTGTTTCGTACTTGTTGCTTTTACACAACAATGTAAACTTCTTTAAGGTACCCATACACAGTATACCTTGATTTTTGAAGTAGACATAGAGGCCTATTTATTAAAGGTCTGTCGGACCTGATCCAACAGTGCAGATCAGGTCCAACAGACCTCGCTGAATGTGGAGAACAATACGCTCTCCGTATTCAGCATTGCACCAGCAGCTCTTGAATTGCGGCGATGTCTGTCCGCCTGCTCAGAGCAGGCGGACAGGTTATGGAGCAGCGGTCTTTAGCCTGCTGCTTCATAACTGGTGTTTCTGGCGAGCCTGAAGGCTCACCAGAAACACGGGCCCTCAAGCTCCATTTGGAGCTTAATAAATGGGCCTCAATGTATTTTTGGAAAATAACTTTTGGTTGCAGAAATGCTATAATATGGTGGAAATGCATTTACTATGGTGTAGTGGTAATAACTTTGGAGTCATTATTTCCTAAATATTTCAAACCCATATTTTATTGTACAACATTTAGGGCTCCCTTTATGAAGTTGTGGATGCTACTTCGGAGGCCCATCATTTCAGGCTTGCCTGAAATGGAAGTTAAGAAGCAGTGGTCCTGGTGGCGGATTGAAATCATCCCGATTCAATTATGATCAGGATGATTGACAGCCCCTGCTAGCGGCTGTTTAGCCACCAGTGTGCAGGGGGCTGCATTGTAAAAGCATTTCACCAGAAATGCATGTGCACTGATAAATGCCGACAACCTATGCTGACGGCATTTAGCAATGTTGAGTAGACATGATTTGCATTAGCAAATCATGTCTGCTCGACATTTAGTAAATCTACCCCTTAGTATCAGTTCACCTTTATAAAACACTAACATTTTGTATTTTAGTGTTCATGTATTGAAACGAGTAGGAGACAGAGAGTATAATAAATCAAATAGCGGTACAATGAATATTCTCTCTTGCTACACAGCATCTGATAGGATTGAATATGGAATCTGATGTAAATGTATTTGTTTGAACTTATTTCTAATATGTATATATGATTTATGTTATGCATATACTTTTTTGTTTTATATTGTTTTGTATACAATTTCATATACACTGGTATGCCAAAATACTTCTTACTCTGTACTTGTCCTATATCATGCAAAAGGTGAAGTTTGTTTTGTGAGTTCAGCATGGTCTCATTAATACTGGAAGACTCAGAAAGCAGTGAACGAGTGTGGGTTCCAAACAAAACACGTATGCGTTGTCATCTTTATCTCCTTTTTTTCTGTTTTGTTTTTACAATTGCCTGTACTTTTTCAATAACTTTTTTATACATTTTATTTCATTACTTTGTGCCTGTACATACTTTTTTTAAAAGGTGGTGATCTGAGTGTGGAACAAATTACTTCATTCTCATAGTACCATTTTTTGAAGAACATTCCAAGGCAGGTTCAGGGGCATGTAGATGTTTGGAGCACTAGACAGAAGCAGTGCTTGCATCAATGTATTATATTATCAGAAATACGGATGCAACACTGCTGCCATCTAGTGGGACACATGCACACTCATGAGCTTACCAAGATATGCTCTTCAACAGAGTATACCAAGATAACTAAAGTTGTTTTGTTTTTAAATTGCATTTTCTTACTGAAACATGAAAGTTTAATTTTGAGTTGCATGTCTCTTTAACTTACTTGAAACCAGCTAATCCCCAAACCATTAACCTTTTTAACAAAACATTTTTCAATAAAATCTTTGTTTGAGACTGCATACATACTGTATCAAATTCTAGATCAAAGCCAAACCTGTGACATTGCTGGCCCTAAAAGCAACATTTTGACAAGACTGCCAGAAATATTATAACCTCACTATTGTCCGTAATCAATTTACGAACAAAAACCTCAAATCTGTCAGTGGCAGCTCACAGGCAAAAAAAATTGAATTTAATTGAATAAAATATTTTCGTACAAGTTTGCCATTACATTTTATCTATTTTTTGTTTCTATTAAATGATGTTTCCTGCATGACACAATATTGTTCTCGATCATTATATAACATGTTTAGATTATAAGGCCTACTACCATATCTAATCCTATTATGCGCACTGCTTATTCCTTTCTATTGGAAAAGGCATCTGGTAATATCTGGTATAGTCAACTCTGCATCATGGAAAAGAACAAAGAATTAAATAGAACTAGAAAGAAAAGTAACAAGTCCCACATAATCTATTTATACCAGATTTCATTTTAGTCAGAGACAGATATAAATTTCTGAAGAGACATAGCAAGGGTATAAGGCACCCGGGGGCAAGTCCTTTATCTGAACCCACCCACCATAATTATATACCCCCGACATATTGCAGGTCAGATGTTTTTATACAGACATATATAGACAATATATACACACACACACACACATATATATATATATATATATATATATATATATATATATATACAGTATCTCACAAAAGTGAATACACCCCTCACATTTTTGTAAATATTTTATTATATCTTTTCAGGTGACAACACTGAAGAAATGAGACTTTGCTAAAATGTAAAGTAGTGAGTGTACAGCGTGTATAACAGAGTAACTTTGCTGTCCCCTCAAAATAACTCAACACACAGCCATTAATGTCTAAACTATTGGCAACAAAAGTGAGTACACCCCTACATGGAAATGTACTAATTGGGCCCAAAGTGTCAATATTTTGTGTGGCCACCATTATTTTGCAGCATTGCCTTAACCCTCTTGGGCATGGAGTTCACCAGAGCTTCACAGGTTGCCACTGGAGTCCTCTTCCACTCCTCCATGACGACATCACAGAGCTGGTGGATGTTAGAGACCTTGAGCTCCCCTACCTTCCACTTGAGAATGCCCCACAGATGCTCAATAGGGTTTAGGTCTGGAGACGTGCTTGGCCAGTTCATCACCTTTACCCTCAGCTTCTTTAGCAAGGCAGTGGTTGTCTTAGAGATGTGTTTGGGGTCGTTATCATGTTGGAATATTGCCCTGCAGCCCAGTCTCTGAGGGGAAGGGATCATGCTCTGCTTCAGTATGTCACAGTACATGTAGGCATTCATGGTTCCCTCAAAATACTGTAGCTCCCCAGTGCCGGCAGCACTCATGCAGGCCCAGACCAAGACACTTCCACCACCATTAACTGTAGGCAAGACACACTTGTCTTTGTACTCCTCACCTGTTTGCTGGCCCACACGATTGACACCATCTGAACCAAATAAGTTTATCTTGGTCTCATCGGACAACAGGACATGTTTCCAGTAATCCATGTCCTTAGTCTGCTTGTCTTCAGCAAACCATTTGCAGGCTTTCTTGTGCATCATCTTTAGAAGAGGCTTCCTTCTGAGACGACAGCCATGCAGACCAATTTAATGCAGTGTGTGGTGTATGATCTGAGCGCTGACAGGCTGACCCTCACCCCTTCAACCTCTGCAGCAATGCTGGCAGCACTCATGCTTCTATTTCCCAAAGACAACCTCTGTATATGGTGCTGAGCATGTGCACTTAACTTCTTTGGTTGACCATGGCGAGGCCTGTTCTGTGTGTAACCTATCCTGTGAAACTACTGTATGGTCTTGCCCACCATGCTGCAGCTCAGTTTCAGGGTCTTGCTATCTTCTTATAGCCTAGGCCATCTTTATGTAGAGCAACAATTCTTTTTTCAGATCGCAGAGAGTTCTTTGCCATGAGGTGCCATGTTGAACTTCCAGTGACCATTATGAGAGAGTGTGAGAGCGATAACACCAAATTTAACACACCTGCTCCCCATTCACACCTGAGGCATTGTAACACTAACGTTTTACATGACACTGGGGAAGGAAAATAGCTAATTGGGCCCAATTTGGACATTTCCACTTAGGGGAGTACTCACTTTTGATTCCAACGGTTTAGACATTAAATTGCTGTGTGTTGAGTTATTTTGAGGGGACAGCAAATTTACACTGTTATATAGGCTGTACACTCACTACTTTACATTGTAGCAAAGTGTCATTTCTTCAGTGCTGTCACATGAAAAGATATAATAAAATATTTACAAAAATGTGAGGGGTGTGCTCACTTTTGTGAGGTACTGTATATATATTACGAGCATTTTTTAAAGGGAACGTCTTCTTGTCTAGTAAGAAAGCCATTCATTTTTTAAAGGGAAAGTCTTCTTGTCTAGTAAGAAAGCCATTCATTTTTTTTATATCTTTTGTCTTTTTATGATGAGTTCCTTGTGTCATATATAAGTATTTTTTTTAAAAAAAAAGCATATGAAAGTTTAACAACCCTTTGGGTACACAACAATTTTAATATTTCCAAAAACTATTAGCACTATAGATTGCTCTATGTTTAGTTACATTTTCTTATAATTCTTTTGCAATGCTTAGTCATTGGATACTTACCAGTAATAAAATACCAGCTATCAATTTTACATATTGAGTATATTTCCCAAGTTATCCCCAGGATACTCATATTCATAACAGGATGAGTTCAAAACATTTAATAGAGTAATTTAATATAATAGATGGAAATAGGTCAAGAAACATGATATTTTTAGCCATGTCCAGTAAAACTTATAGTCCCCCAAGTATATAGACATAAAATAAAACCATGCAAAACTTCCTAATTATTTTCTATTCCATAATATGTTATAGAGTTTTAGCTCCACAAATTAAACTGTCCCTA
Source organism: Bombina bombina (assembly GCF_027579735.1). Classification (NCBI taxonomy): domain Eukaryota; kingdom Metazoa; phylum Chordata; class Amphibia; order Anura; family Bombinatoridae; genus Bombina; species Bombina bombina. The sequence goes on from NC_069499.1 coordinate 912,708,006, forward strand.
ATTCTTCATTATTCTAAATTAGAATAAGCACATGCCCAGTATAACTTATTTAAAGAAAATCAATTTCTCCCCATGTTCTACATCTGATTTTAGATTGTTGCACTCTTTTATTTTATTTATTTATTTTCATTTAAAGGAGCATTAAACAATTTGAGATTGCAAAATAATGTTTAATTATCTGCAGTAAAAAATACTTTGAATATGTATTTTGTACTCTTTCCCTAAATATTCAATTGTAAAAAATGTTGGACTTTCTAATTCCTGTTAAAAGTGGAAGTGCAGACTCCAGACTTAACACTGCTATAGTTCATAATTCAACAATAAATAATTCCAAGGACAGCACAATCTTTCAAGTTTTTTTAGAGTGTGTCCGTTGCTTACATGGCTCTGCAACCCTAAAATCCAATGCAAACTTCAATAAAACAACAGCACCACTCACTTAAAAGTACCCCAACTGGGTCTTCTTTATTGGGGAGTACACAAACAGAGCAACGTTTCAGGCTACATGCAGCCTATTAAGCATGATTAAGGGCTGCATCTCGCCCAAAACTTTGCGCTGTTTGTGTACTCCCCAATAAAGGAGACCCAGTTCGGATACTTTTAAGTGAGTTGTGCTGCTGCTTTATGGAAGATTGTACTGCTATAATTCACACATTCACTGGGTTCACACTCCTGTGATCTATGTATCACTCTCCCTCAGTAGAGCATGAAACCTAGGTTACAACTTAGCGGCAACCATCCTTTTTTACAATTATTTTTTCAATATTTAATAAACTAATATAATTTTTTAAATTTTTTTTTAGTATTATTCTCTGACTAATCTATGCTTTTAAAGCGATGTAAAAGTTAAAATGAAATCCTGTTTATTCAGATAGAACATGCAGTTTCTGTTATGAAATCTGCTTTGATTTATTATTAGGCATGTGCATTAAGATCATTCATGATGATCTGAATGTGGAAGAAGGGGGCTGCTTGCAGCGTTTTTTTTTTTTTTTTTGCAGAGCCAAATTCCTTCTTGTGAAAAAGCAACATACTAAGACCTGTGCAAATCAAGATCTTAGTGTGTTGCACTTTCACAAGAAGGAATCCAGCTCAGAAAAATATTGAAACACTGCGAGCATCACAAATCTGAATGCACATGCCTATTTATTATATATACATCCTGGGTACAAATTTACCTTTGAAGTGCCTGTAGTATTTTCTACCTTTCTTTTAATATGAAATATATACAGTAAATACATGCATAAAGCAATCAAATGGGTATAAAATGTGTGTACAAAATTATATATATTGTATTTGATTTTGCAGAATAGTGAATTAACTTATATGATACTGCCATTTTTGTTCAGAGGATTGTGATCACATTCCAGATCTTAGCACATGCAACTGATTATTAAAATAATTTTACCTCCATCTTTTGAATGAAAAACCAATATATGGTTGGGTGATTGAGGTAGCAGTGATTGCAACAGTGTTTGTAACAATGTTATAGGTATTGTGCTCAACACACATGTATGCACCTGATCCTACTCCAGTATGCTCTAATTTCTTTGTTTGCAAGCTCTTTCTGAATCCTGAAATTTCAATTTAACTTCCCTGCTGTAACTTTTAAATGAACTATCACAATTTCACAGTGAAATTGTGTTTTCCGAGTTAGAGATCCTATGACCCCATACTAGGCATGCGTTCCGCTAATAAAGGATACAAGACACAAAAGTGGGTGTAAAGGCCGTAGCCCGCATTTATTAAATATTTTATAATATATAACTATACATTCAACAAATTACTTAAACCGTTAACACAATAACCTCATAACCTGGGATGCTTGCCAAGAGATGTACCTTCCACTGGCATACCACCAGGTACATCCCCCCCAACTCTCTCCCGCCTCTTTAGGGAGGTACCCATTCACCTAACCACACATAAAAGACAAGCACCCCCGCAATCTGCTAAGCCACGAACACATCAACAAAAGGGGAGGGGGGGAGGGAACTTCACCTTTTGGTTGCAGGAACAGAAAGAGGGTGAGTGACTTCTGCACTCTGCCTAAATATCCCCCAGGACTGCTCCACTGCCTAAGATAGGGGTCACCATCCCCTACGTCGATGCTCTCCTCCAGGGAGCTATGACCCCATACTAGGCATGCGTTCCGCTAATAAAGGATACAAGACACAAAAGTGGGTGTAAAGGCCGTAGCATAAAAGACAAGCACCCCCACCACAGCACGTCACTGACGAGCCACCCCCACCCGGGCTAAGGCCTTCTGCACCCCTTCCTTGATGTTAAAATTAAAGAGGTGCAATCCAACCTCATTGAGGTGAACCCCATCTTTTAAGAAAAAACAACGACCTGTCTCCCCTTCAAATTCTACATGGCGTTGCCAAACCCTCCAAGTCTGCCCACAAAACTGGTCACTGTCCTGTTAATCTTCTTTCTAGAGGCCTCCAACTTCCTAAAATCCCATGCCGCCCGCCACGATGAACGTGGTTCAATATCGGACCAAACTATTATCACCCAAGGGAATAATTCCCTCAGTCTACCCAAATCCCTCCTGATCTTATCCACCAAATCTTTCTGGGACAAAAACCCCAAATCATTGCCCCCCGCATGGACGACCATAATGTCCGGAGGCTGGAATAACCTGGCATGGTCTACCACCTTTCTCAGAACCTGGTCCCACCTCAATCCCCTGACCCCAAGCCAACGCAACAACACTGCCTCCTCTTTAAATTTCAACTGTGCACCTTCATCCATGACCGCTGCCGCCTTACGGGCCCAATATATATAGGAGTGGCCCACAATCCAACACTGAACATGACCTAAAAAATAAGAAAAACATCCTAAGCCACCAGTTCAGGTCTAACATATGAACGAAAACATCCAGACTTCCAACCACCAATCCTTTTTATCACACTCTCCCCCAAACCCAAACTAGCAGCTTCAGTGGCAGCCCCAATTCGGAACGAATGCGTTCCAAATTCTTCCGCCGTGTACCCTAAGTCCCTTAATGCCCGACGAAGCACCGCCAAGAATTGGAAACGAGATAAACCCGAGCCATCTTTGTGTATAAACAACGGCAAGGAAGTCTGTGGCCGGATATCCAAAAACGCCCTCATGTGGGCAACCGGGCACCCTGCCCCCCGTGCTTCCCCAAGCTTTATCAACCTACCCCGCCCCTCTTGATCCGTCTTGGACCCCCGGAGCCAAATCCACACTACCTCATCCTTAATTGACACATCCCTGGCCTGTAGGCCCCCCCCATCCCACTTATTCACCCCCACCAGTTCTGATACCCGAAAAGCCCCAAAGAATGCTGTCGAAAAAACTGCTATAAACAACAATACCTCATACCCTGAGGTACACACCGCCTGCACGACGGCCAAGATCCGCAGCAGAAGTTGGAAACCAATTGGCCTCTGTCTGTCCTTCGCCACTTTTTTCTTACACAACCCCTTCACTGCCAAACGGACAAGGAATAACCCCGTCAAATCTTCCCACCCCAAAAGTTTAAACAGGAATCTTAATGCCGCCATATTTCTCCTTACCAGTGACCTAGAGAGCCCCCTTTGGTTCCACTCCTCTATCCAAGACAGCAAGCCTTGAATCCACCCTTCCCTAGAAGCTACCATGCCCTCTGTCGTGATAACCTCCCACCATTGCTTCCATGTTCGAACATAAGCATTCCACGTACCTGGAGCTACCGCTCCCCTTGCCACCCTGATTAACTCCATACTTCCAGCTCCAACAACTCTGGCGGGCAATTGACTCCTTCCATCTCCACTTCTGGTGCCACCTCTCGAAATCTCGACCACTGAAAGCGAGAAAGAGCGTCAGCTACGGTATTCTGGTAACCAGGCACATGCACAGCGCGAAACAGCACATTCATCCGCATGCAGTCCAGCACAAACAGCCTCAACAGGCGAACTACCGGCAGGGAGCAAGACATCAACCTATTAACAGCAAAGACCACCCCCAGGTTGTCCGAATGGAATACCACCTTCCTATCCCGAATCCTGTCCCTCCACACCCTCACAGCTACCAGTAATGGAAAGAGTTCCAAAAAGACCAGATTCTTTGTTAGACCTTGGCTGACCAATTGTGCTGGCCATTTCCCAGCCACCCAGCTCCCTTGGCAATAGGCTCCAAAACCCAGGGACCCGCTGCATCCGTAAACAGGTGCAGCTCATCATTCGACACTGCTTTCCCGTGAACCAACGCCCGACCATTAAACTCTGCCAAAAACAACAACCATATTCTTAAGTCCTCCTTAAGGTCTGCCCCCAAGGTAATCCACCTTTTGGGGGCTGTGACTCCCACCGTGGACAGGGAGAGCCTCCTACAGAAAACCCTCCCCACCGGAATAATTCTACAAGCAAAGTTTAGTTTGCCCACCAACGACTGGATCTCACAAAGGCGAAGCCTGCACCTCCCAAGCACCCCCTTAATGACCCCTTTTAGGTCGTCCAGTTTGTCCAACGGCAACCGGCACTCCATTCGAATGGAATCAATTTCGATCCCCAAGAAACTCAACGTTGTGAATGGAACTTCGTTTTTTTCATGGGCAACCGGGATTCCGAATTCCTTAGCTACCGTAAAAAATTGGTCCATTAGCCTAACACAATCCAAGGTGTCGGCGGCCCCCACAAATTGGAAGTCGTCCAAATAATGGACGACCGATGCCAACCCCGCTCGCTGCCGTACCACCCATTCCACAAAGGTGCTGAACTTCTCGAAGTAAGCACACGATATGGAGCAGCCCATCGGGAGGCAGAGGTCCACGTAAAAGAAACCACGGAAAAAACAACCCAGTAAATGATGACACATCGGGTGCACCGGCAACAGCCGAAAGGCAGCCTCCACATCTACCTTACCCATTAACGCACCAACGCCAGCATCCCTTACCAACCCCACCGCCTTATCAAATGATGCATACCTCACGGCCGCTACTGCGGGGTCGATCCCATCATTAACTGATGTCCCTTTAGGATAGGATAAATGGTGAATCATGCGGAACTGACCTGCTGCCTTTTTTGGCACCACCCCCAACAGAGATACCCTCAAATTCCGAAAAGGCGGGTGAGAAAAGGGGCCCACCATCCTCCCCAAAGCCACTTCTTTGTCGAGTTTACCTTGAACTACCTCCAGCAATTCTTTTGCCGATTTCAGATTCCCCGAAATTTGAACCCCCCCTTTGTCCTCAAATGGAATCCAGAACCCAGAGTTAAAACCCGTCAGCAAGAGTTCCGCATCACCCGCCTTACCCCGGACCCTAGCGAATCGCTCTAACCAAGGAACCATCCTTCCTACCTTCACCGGTGTCCTGGCTCTTAGCAGCAGCCTCGCCCGATTTACCCCCTCCCCCGCTTCTCTTGAAGCACTTTGCCCACAAATGGGCACCATCACATCCTGAGCAAGCATGTTTGTACTTGCACCCGGTTGCGAATTTACATTGCCCTTCATTATATTGGAAGCAGAGACCCTTTCTAATAGCAACTGCTGCGCCACCCCCAATGCTACTAGAGGCCGTTCCACCTCCCCCCGTTCCCCCGATGCCACGAAAGGACCCATGCAGCGGAGTCATTAACTCCAGCCATATCCCCATATCCCTGTCGTCCCACCTCATCTCCGGTCTCACCGCCATCCTCTGGAGGAAATGCTCATCGTACCGCCACCACGCTAGGCCACCATAAGTCCTGTACGCCCCAGAGATCTCGTCGTAATAACAGAACAACGCGGAGCATTGCTCCTGGAATTTTTTGCCTACCATCGCCGCTAGAATACAGAATGCCCTCGACCAATTAGATAGAGTTTTTGGCAATTTACGATACCTCTTCTTCCTTTCGTCCTCTTCTTTCTTCTCCTTGTCACCTTTCGTGTCCTCTTTAATCTCCATCACCTGTTCCAGCGGCAGCAAAGAAAATATTTCCAAGAACTCTCTCTTCCATATTTTCTCCTTAAGCTCCTGAGTAAGATGAATCCCTAGCGGCCCAATTGAGTACAGGCAGGGTCTTTTCATCGCGCTCTCCAGCACCTTCAGCACTTCACCAGCACTAGCTACCACCCCTGCCGCTGGTACGGCCCCACCTGTTGCCTGGCCTGCGTTCCCAGCCCCCTGACTTGCACCCCCCACAGTTGCCACGGACCCCACGCCCCAAGCTGCTGCAACTTTCAAACTGCGTCAGCAGATCCCTTATACCACTCATCATACTCTGCACACCTAAGCCATGCTCTCCTCCAGCCACACCCGTGTCAGTGATAGCACCCTCACCTCCACTCCTGGGCGCCATCCCAGCTCCGGCCATTTCCATTGGCGCTGCCGCTACCCCTGTCCCAGTGTCCGGCTGTTTCCTAGGCTCCCTCCCTCTGGGTCTGTACGTCCTCCTCCTCTGGGATGTAGACCGAGATCTCCTTCTCCGACTGCTCCTTTCCCGGGACCTGTCGATCCTCCCCCACGTAGGAGACCGCCCCCTTCTCCGCTGCTGCGTCCTCTCCCTGGGCGAGCGGGATTTATCCCGACGCAGTTCTGCTCCCGACCTTCTTGAGCTGTGGCGTGCCAGGGGGTCCTCCCCCCGTGGCCGTATCTGTAAAGAGGAGACAGTGACATCCCTAACCTGTCCTATACTCCTAATACTTCCTTCTCTAGATCCCATCCCTTGCCTACCTTCCACGCTCCCCCCACTACCATCCCGCCCAAGGCCCCCTGCCCCCAAGGACCTGATTAACTGCTCCAAGGTGGCCAGGTCCCCTACCTGCTGTGTTCCCACCGGTCCAGATGAAGTGCCCTCTCCAGGATCGTCAGATTCCAGATCACTGTAGGAATAGTCTATCCACAGTGCGTCTCCTTCCAGGTCCGGTCCCGCAGGCTCAGCAGAGAGTTCTGCCCTACCACCCCTCTGTCCCTCCAACTCCTCCTCATCACCTGCTGGAAATAAAGAAGACACATTAGCCCTGCCCAGGTCCGCCCGTCCCCCTCTTCCTCCAAGCCCCCCTCCACCCCCTCTTTCCTATCCCCCTTCCTCTAGCGACCCTTTTAACCCCCCAACCCCTCCCACCCCCGGGATTCCCTTGCCCAGGCCTATCTCCACCCCCCGCATGGGAACCATATCCCCCCCCTCCCAACCCCTACCCCCCCTTCATCCCTATTCCCGGGGCACACACCCCCTCCCCCCCATGGCAGGCTCCCCCCCATATGCCTCCCCCCCCCCGCTACCAATGGCCCATCTCCGACACTGGCCACTCTAATCCCTTCCCCCCTCCGATCACGCATCTCTTGCCCCTTTTCCCCCCTTTGGGCCTCCGCCGCGCTTTGTCTGGGGAACCCCCCCATCGCTCCTTGCCGCTACCGCCATTGCTAAATGACCACTTTTTCCTTTCCTTTTGCTCCCCCAGGAGTCTCATTCCCGTACTCCTGGGCGCCCTTGCCCCCTGCTCCTCACCTACATCAGCCCCTTTCCTGCCTGTCATAGGCCTCCCCCTTCCCCTGTTAATCCCCTTCCGTTGCTGCACTCCTGTCTCCTCTCCCTGCTCCCGTTGTAATTGTGTGGCCTGAGGAGAACCCTCCCCCGCCGTCTCACCGGCTCCCTGATCTGCAGGCCTAGTTTCCTGGGCCGTAGGCTCCCGCCCATTGCTGCCGCCATCGAGGCCCAGCCCATCTCCCCGTCTGGCCTTACCTGCCGCGTCACTGCTCCTGACAGACGTCCGCCACATGGCCTCCTCACCCGACACACGCGTCCACTCCTGCGACCCGCCTCCTCTGTTCGATGACCGGCACCTTGGCTCAGGATCATCTCTTTCAGGCCCAGCGCCGCTCCTGCTCCTCTGAGTCCTGCCGCCGTCGGGAGATAGCCACTCCGGGGGCCTCGACCGCCGTTGCGGCCTGCCGTGATCTGTCCCGCCTGCAGCTGCCGAAGATCCAGGTCCAGAGGGATGCGCTGCCGCCAGGTAAGACCTCAGCCAGTCCAGGCCCTTCGCTTCTGCTAGCCGCTGCACCTGCTCTGCAACGTCACTCATCCTCTCAGTCACTGCAACCGCAAGCCTCAGGAACAAACTTTCTGCAGGAACAGAAAGAGGGTGAGTGACTTCCGCACTCTGCCTAAATATCACCCAGGACTGCTCCACTGCCTAAGATAGGGGTCACCATCCCCTACATCGATGCTCTCCTCCAGGGAGCTATTCTAATCTTGCCTCCCATAATATCCTGGTGTAGCAACAATCTAACAAAAAGCATGTTTGATGAGTTGGGTAATGATTAGGGATTATGTTTAGTGACTAAAATCATGGATAGCTCTAGGGTTTAGAATTAAAGATAACTTTAGGGTAAACAAAGTGCAGTAACACTTAGTGAAACAATTCATTTCTACAGTTTCTAGAATCCAGCAGTTTTGTAGGAAGTTTGACTCAATTGTGCGTAAACTGTCATTCAAAAACTCCATTATACTAGCAATTTCTAGATTTCCTGCTACCTATTTTGGCCAGTTTGTAATATACAACTATTTACTTTTGTCCCCTCTCCTCTACCCTTAAACATTTTCTCCATCATAAATTATCTCCATCTCGTCATGCTATGGCTTGAGTTTTCTTTCTCTTTCTATCTTGCTCTCTCTCTCTCTCTTTCTCTCTCTCAATTGTTCTCACTCTCTCACTCACTTACACACACACAGTTTCTCTCTAGTTTTCTTTGTTTTCCATCCTTATTCCTAAAATACCCATATATATAAGAAGAGAAAGGGCGCCTCCTAGTGTAGCCAATACACAATTATGATACAAACGATATGAAATGGTACTCACAATTTTGGAAGGCAAAGATAATGCCTAGGTGTGTAGTCTGGAAACTCTGCAGTGTCCCAGTAACTGTGCACGATTGCAAGGGCAGCTCCTCTTAGCTGTAGTGGATTCTGCAGTCTAGAAATTGAAAAGAAGGAAGAGGGCGACTCCTAGTGCAGATCAATCATTCAAATGGGCACCCACTGGTAGCTACCAATAAAATGGATACTCACATGGCCTAAAGCACACTATAGTGCTAGTGAAGCAAGCTGGGTTTATTGTAGTGACCCAGTGCACATAAACTCATAGGCTGTAGTTTTATTCCAGGAACATCAGTAAGAGACAGGAGACTTCAGTATAAAAAAATTAACTTTATGATCCAAAAAAGTTCATGTACAATTACTCAAATAAAATACAAAGTGATAAAAGATCAGTAAAACACGCTACGCGTTTCTCAGCGCTAACCACGCTGTTTCCTCAGGCAGGTAGTCATGGAAGACAAACGTATGAGTAAGTCAATGTTACTCAGCTTGTTAGATCAGTGCAGCATTGCATGTGTTTAGTTCCCTAAGTGTGCTAGTTCATAAGTGTAGAGAGAGTTATAACAACGGAGTTATTATATATATATTATATATGGATACTAACAATATAGAACAGCGACTGGTATATAATTGGAACATAATTGGAACTTTTTAATCCTGCTTACACTGATGTCTCTCCTCTCTCACCAGGTATGTGCATAAGGACTCCATTTTAACCCTGCAACACATATTATAACTGCTTATTCCCCCTCCAAAACTTTATCTATCTCTGGTATGTGCATAAGGACCCCATTTTAACCCTGCAACACATATTGTAACTGCTTATTCCCCCTCCAAAACTTTACCCATCTCTGGTATGTGCATAAGGACTCCATTTTAACCCTGCAACACATATTATAACTGCTTACTCCTCCTCCAAAACTTTATCTATCTCTGGTATGTGCATAAGGACTCCATTTTAACCCTGCAACACATAGTATAACTACTTATTCGCCCTCCAAAACTTTATGTATCTCTGGTATGTGCATAAGGACTCCATTTTAACCCTGCAACACATATTATAACTGCTTATTCCCCCTCCAAAACTTTATCTCTGGTATGTGCATAAGGACTCCATTTTAACCCTGCAACACATATTATAACTGCTTATTCCCCCTACAAAACTTTATCTATCTCTGGTATGTGCATAAGGACTCCATTTTAACCCTGCAACACATATTATAACTGCTTATTCCCCCTACAAAACTTTATCTATCTCTGGTATGTCTGTATTACCTTTTTAAAAAAAGCTTTCTTTTCTGTGTCTTCCATTTTGATAAGAAAGGTGCCATCTGCACATGTTTGCTTAGGCCTTGTTGGATCCTGCTCTAATTTATGACCTTTGCTAATTAGGATCATGTGACTGTTATTACCTTTACATTGAATATCCCCAGCTTGTTACAACAAGCTTAGCTTGTTAGATCAGTATTGCATGTGTGTAGTTCCCTAAGTGTGCTAGCTCATAAGTGTAGAGAGAGATATAACAACAGAGTTAGACAAATGAGTGGACAACAGAAATAAGTACTTTCAAATTCCAACAATTAAATGCAAACATGCTACACTTTCTAATGTTTGCATTAACCTTTTCCTCCCTTCTCCTTAAAGTCACAGCTCTTCCATTCACAAACAGCACTCAGAACATTCATATTTCTCCTTCTCTTCTACCTTCCCCCCTCTACAACACGCATTAACTTTATTCCTATCCCACATCCCTCAGCCAGCCATGTTTCACTGATCCTAAACTTAAACACTCACATAAGACACATTCTCATCTCCTTTCACTCACCATCTTTCTTCTTCTTGCAGCTGGGGATGTCTCGCCTAACCCAGGTCCACCCCCTGCTTCTCTCAGATCACTACCCCAAATGACACCTCATACACCTTGCACAGGTAACCTTCTAAACCTCATTAACTGCACCTCTATTAGTACACCCCAATTCTTGTGTGCCCTTTGGCATGCACACTCGGTATGTAATAAGCTTACATCTATTCACGACCTATTTATTTCACGTTCACTTAACCTGTTAGCCCTCACTGAAACTTGGCTTTCCTCCTCTAACACAACTGCTGTAGCCTCTCTGTCCTATGGCGGCCTGCACTTCAGTCACACTCCCAGGCCTAGAGACAAACAAGCAGAAGGAGTAGGAATTATCCTGTCTCCACACAGTACCTTTCACTGCATTCCTTCACCCCCCTCTCTTTCCTCCTCATCTTTTGAAGTTCACGCTATTTGCCTCTTCTCCCCTATAGCTCTTCGTGTTGCAGTTATCTATCGGCCCCCTAGCCCAGCATCACAATTTCTGAACCACTTTGAAGCCTGGCTTCTACATTTTCTTTCTTCTAATGTCCCTTCTCTCATCTTAGGGGACTTCAACATACCCCTTGATAAGCCTAACACGCCTGCTGCCTCTAAACTTCTATCCCTTACCACCTCTTTAGGCCTGTCCCAGTGGACAACATCTCCAACACACTGTGAAGGCAACTCCATAGACCTGGTCTTCACAAATCTCTGTGCTGTTTCCAACTCCCTTAACTTCCCCTTTCCTCTCTCTGACCACCATCTATTAATTTTCTCTCTTACTCTACCTGCTACATGTTTGCAAGCCCTCAAAAAACTGCTAACTCACAGGAATTTAAATGACTTGGATCTCACAGACTTTTCCACTCAACTGTGTCCTCTGCTCTCTGACATTTCATCCCTCTCTTGTCCAAACCTCGTGACTCTACAGTATAATTCGGCACTAAAATCAACACTTGACAAAACTGCACCCTCCACTCTTCGACATACATCAATCACTCGACGGCAACCGTGGCACACTAAACAGACCAGATATCTTTTAGCGATGCTCACGGGCTGCTGAACGGCAGTGGAGGAAATGCACCTTTGCTGATTTCCAACATTATAAATTCACCCTTAAGTCCTACAACTCTGCGCTCAGCCTGGCCAAACAAGTCTATTTCTCCTCCCTTGTGTCATCTCACGCATCCAACCCCAGAAATCTGTTCTCAACCTTTAACTCCCTTCTACGTCTACCTGCCCCCCCCGTCCACTACAAACCTCACTGCTAAAATTATTGCTGATCACTTCAAAAATAAAATTGACACCATTAGAAAAGAGATCTGCACCTCGCACCCTGCAAACTCAGTGATCCTACCCACCCCTTCTATTAACAAAAATCTATGCTACTTCCCTCCTGTAACAGGAAGAAGTCTCTGCACTCCTATCCTTGGCTCATCTCACAACCTGCCCACTTGACCCTATTCCTTCGTGACTTATTCCCTCTCTCTCTGCTTCACTAACCCCTACCCTAACTCATCTCTTTAACCAATCTCTCACTGCTGGCACATTTCCTGACACATTCAAGCATGCGTCAATCATACCAATCCTAAAAAAGCCCTCGCTTGACCCCTCCACACCTTCTAACTATCGACCGGTCTCCTTGCTTCCCTTTGCTTCAAAATTATTGGAACGACTAGTCTAGAATCGGCTAACTCAATTTCTCACAACTAACTCCTTACTTGATCCACTACAATCTGGTTTCCGCCCTAAACACTCAACAGAAACCGCTCTTGCTAAAGTAACAAATGACCTGTTATCAGCTAAAGCAAAAGGCCATTACTCCTTACTAATTCTTCTTGACCTGTCCGCAGCTTTTGACACAGTTGACCATCCTCTCCTCCTAAAAATACTACATTCATTTGGCATCCGAGACACAGCCCTCTTCTGGTTTGCATCATATCTTTCAAACCGCTCGTTTTCAGTTTCCTTTAACAAAATATCTTGTGATCCTATGCCTCTCTCAGTTGGAGTACCGCAAGGCTCTGTCTTGGGCCCCTTGCTGTTCTCTCTTTATACATCCTGCCTTGGAAAACTTATAGCCTCCTTTGGATTCCAGTACCACCTATATGCTGATGATACCCAAATCTATCTTTCCTCTCCTGATATCTCTCCCTCTTTACTCAACCAGATTTCTGACTGCCTCTATGCAATTTTCTCTTGTATTTCTTCACACTACCTCCAACTCAATCAGTCCAAAACTGAGCTGCTTCTTATCCCCCCCTCTTCAAGACATCTAACACCTGACATTTCTCTGATGGTTGGAGACTCTGTTCTCAACACCTCACCCCAGGTCCACTGCCTTGGGGTCACACTAGACTCAGAACTCACATTCAACCCACATATACAAACGCTTACCAAATCCTGCCGTTCACACCTACGCAACATTTCCAGGATTCGTCCCTTCCTTACTCAAAAAACTACAAAAATACTTATTCATTCCCTCATCCTGTCACGCATTGATTATTGCAATCTACTCCTAAATGGCCTTCCAAAACACCACCTCTCCTCCCTCCAATCTATTATGAATGCTTCTGCTAGACTCATCCACCTAAGTCGACGATCTACACCAGCTGCTCCGCTCTGCCAGTCTCTACACTGGCTCCCCATACACTCCAGAATACAATTTAAAGTATTAGCCCTAACCTACAAAGCACTAAACAGTCTAACTCCCAACTATATTTCCTCTCTCATTGTGAAATATTCCCCATCCCGTCCTCTTCGATCAACCTCTGACCTACGTCTCCACACTCCTGTTATCTCTACGTCCCACTCCCGCCTCCAAGACTTTGCACGTGCTGCTCCTGTCCTCTGGAACTCTCTACCCCGCTCCATTAGACTGTCTCCAACCTTGTATAGCTTCAGACGATCCTTGAAAACCCACCTATTCAGAGAGGCTTACTATCTCTCCTCCATCCCGCATCCGAACCAAACTAATACATGTACATGAACTGCCTGACTCACTGCTGCAAATGCAACCGATGTAACAAGCTACCCCAACCTTATGTCTCTGCACCCTAAACCTATAGACTGTGAGCTCTCTGGAGCAGGGCCCTCTTCCTCCTGTGCTAGATTTGTTTAGTTTTGTTATGGTTTGTATTTTATCACAAATCTTTGTCATTGTATACCCCTATCATTGTACCCAGTGCTACGGAATTTGGCGGCGCTATACACATAAATGATAATAATAATAATGTTGTCTTATAGAGAAGGTGTATAACTAAAAGACAGCAGCTGAATATAAAACATTTATTTTATCTTTTTTTTTTAACAAAAGTTGTCAAAAAATAATAATTATAAATTTCATCTAAAAATGTGTGAAAGAAAAAAAATGTCCCTTTAAGGTTTTTTTTTAGATTCACTAAATTAGGTTCATTAATGGACTCCAGAATGGACCAGTAGCACTTAATGGATGGGATTTAGAGTAAGCTCTTCTGAGCACTTCTTTGAGCTTCAGGAAGATGCAGCACTGCTGTTCCTGACATTAAGTGCTGGGATACATGAAAGAGATGGCAGATTATTCAGTGTGGCTGATGGGGTCAGCATTGCTGACCTTAAGACATACAAGGACTGCAGATCAAACAAAGGATATTGTATCATGACTCCTTTCAAGAATTCTCTTTTATATCACTGTGCAAAGGTTGTATGAGACAGACAGTAACTAATTGTACTTTTTTCACAAACCACACTGACTACGGATATGGCCAAAGAAGGACAAAAAAAAAGATTTTAAGTGGTAAAAATATTTTTTTTATAATATGAATTATCAACACATTATCACTGAACCAGGGATTCACATTTGAGCAGAATTAATTGGACAACCAATTTAATAAATTGTGAGAAAGATGCATTCTATAGCCTTTTGTTTTCAGCAGTAGGTATGAACAAGTTGTTAAAATAACATTACAGAGCAAAACTTTCATTCTCTGAGAAAAGACCCCTAGTTTTATCCATCAGAGTATAAAAACTTTCAATTCTACTCATTGGTTTTTAGGGTTCCTTTTCTATGGCATTCCATTCAAATAAAAGTGCATTTTTTTGCATTAGTGAAAAGGACATGGAATTCAATAGTACGCTAAGTCAAAAAAATGTAAATTTCTTAAAAAATGAAGCATAAATCTAGGCCGCGATCCGATATGCAGCGTCGCCAAAATTTGCGCTGGTTTGGTATCACATATACGGCGTAACATAGAAGTTATGCTCGTATATTTCTGCCTTCGGCCGTAGTTTTTTGGCCCATAGACAGGTATACCAAACCAGCGCAGTTTGGTATCCAATATACAGCGTAAGGCCTTACGTGGCGAAAATGGAGAAATCTTACTCCATTTTCACCTTGCCACAAATTGCAGGCGTAGTAAGCCTTACGCTGTGTATCGGAGCCCCGAAACTCCCTAAACTAGCTGCAAAATAAAACCTAACACCTAACGCATGCGCAATGTCTATCTACCTGTCAACCGCGATCTGCAAAATAAAACCTAACACCTAACGCATGCGCAATGTCTATCTACCTGTCAACCGCGATACCCCGCCGCAATCCCTAATAAAGTGTTTAACCCCTAAACCGCCGCTCCCGGACCCCGCCACCACCTACATTAAATGTGAGACCCCTACACCGTCGCCACCTACATTAAAATTATTAACCCCTAATGTAATCCCCCTAGACCGCCATCTATATTAAAATTATTACCCCCTAAAGTGAGCCCCCTACCCCGCCACCACCTATTTTAACTATATTACCCCCTAATGTGAGCCCCCTACTCCGCCGCCACCTATTTCAACTATATTAACCCCTAATCTAATCCCCCTACACCGCCACCACCTATATTAAATGTATTAACCCCTAATCTAATCCTCCTACACCGCCGCCACCTATATTAAAATGATTAACCCCTAATCTAATCCTCCTATACCGCCGCCACCTATATTAAATTAATTAACCCCTAATCTAATCCCCCTATACCACCGCCACCTATATTAAATTAATTAACCGCTAACATACTAAAATTTCCCTACCACTAAACCTAAATCTAACCCTACAAATAGCCCTGAAAAGGGCTTTTTGCGTGGCATGCCCCAAAGTAACCAGCTCTATTGCCAGCCCATAAAAGGGCTTTTTGCGGGGCATTGCACCAAAGTAATCAGCCCTTTTACCAGCCCTTAAAAGGGCTTTTTGCAGGGCATTGTCACAAAGTAATCAGCTCTTTTGCCTGTAATCTAAATCCCCCTATACCCCCGCCACCTATAATAAATGTATTACCCCCTAATCTAATCCCCCTACACCGTCGCCACCTATATTAAATATATTAACCCCTAATCTGACCCCCCTACACCGCCCCCACCTATATCAACTATATTAACCCTAATTATTTTAGGGTTAATATAGTTAATAAACGCCTAGATTTAGGGGCTCCTAACGCTGGTTTTGGCCGCCCGCTGGTATTTAGAGTCAGTCAGGAAAGGGTCTAACGCTCACTTTGCAGCCGCAACTTTTCCATACCGCAGATCCCCCTATGCCATTTGCGTATCCTATCTTTTCAATGGGATCTTTCTAACGCCGGTATTTAGAGTCTTGGCTTAAGCGAGCGTTAGAAATCTAACGAGAAGACTCCAGCCGCAGAGAAAAGCCAGGAGTTAAGAGCTTTCTGGACTAACGCCGGTTCATAAAGCTCTTAACTACTGTGCTCTAAAGTACACTAACACCCATAAACTACCTATGTACCCCTAAACTGAGGCCCCCCACATCGCCGCCACTCTAATAATTTTTTTAACCCCTAATCTGCCGACCGCAAACTGCCGCAACCTACGTTATCCCTATGTACCCCTAATCTGCTGCCCCTATCACCGCCGACCCCTATATTATATTTATTAACCCCTAATCTGCCGTCCCCAATGTCGCCGCCACCTACCTACAATTATTAACCCCTAATCTAATAAATTTATTAACCCCTAAAGCTAAGTCTAACCCTAACACTAACACCCGCCTAAGATAAATATAATTTTTATCTAACAAAATAAATTATTTCTTATTAAATAAATTATTCCTATTTAAAGCTAAATACTTACCTGTAAAATAAACCCTAATATAGCTACAATATAAATAATAATTATATTGTAGCTATTTTAGGATTAATATTTATTTTACAGGCAACTTTGTATTTATTTTAACCAGGTACAATAGCTATTAATAACTATTTAATAGCTACCTAGTTAAAATAATTACAAAAATACCTGTAAAATAAATCCTAACCTAAGTTACAATTAAACCTAACACTACACTATTTTAATAAATTAATTAAATAAAATACCTACAAATTTCTACACTACACTATTTTAATAAATTAATTAAATAAAATACCTACAATTA
Source organism: Bombina bombina (assembly GCF_027579735.1). Taxonomy (NCBI): domain Eukaryota; kingdom Metazoa; phylum Chordata; class Amphibia; order Anura; family Bombinatoridae; genus Bombina; species Bombina bombina. Next base: position 912,725,050 of record NC_069499.1, read on the forward strand.
TCTACAATTAAACCTAACACTACACTATCAATAAATTAATTACATACAAATACCTACAAATAAATACAATTAAATAAACTAACTAAAGTACAAAAAATAAAAAAGAACTAAGTTACAAAAAAAAAAAAAAATAATTTACAAACATTATAAAAATATTACAACAATTTTAAGCTAATTACACCTACTCTAAGCCCCCTAATAAAATAACAAAGCCCCCCAAAATAAAATAATGCCCTACCCTATTCTAAAATAAAAATTGAAAAGCTCTTTTACCTTACTAGTGGTTCCTTTAAGGGACGTCATCCAAGATAGCGTCCCTCGAATTCCGATTGGCTGATAGCATTCTATCAGCCAATCGGAATTAAGGTAGGAAAATTCTGATTGGCTGATGGAATCATCCAATCAGATTCAAGTTCAATCCGATTGGCTGATCCAATCAGCCAATCAGATTGAGCTCACATTCTATTGGCTGATCAGAACAGCCAATAGAATGCAAGCTCAATCCGATTGACTGATTCCATCAGCCAATCAGAATTTTCCTACCTTAATTCCGATTGGCTGATAGAATCCTATCAGCCAATCGGAATTCGAGGGACACTATCTTGGATGACGTCCCTTAAAGGAACCGTCATTCGTCGGGAAGTCGTCTGCCAGGATGGATGTTCCGCGTCGGCGGGATGAAGATGGATCTGGAAGAAAGAAGATTGAAGATGCCGCTTGATAGAAGACTTCAGCCGGATGATGGACCTCTTCAGCCCCCGCTTGGATCAAGACTTCAGCCGGATGATGGATCTCTTCAGCCCCCGCTTGGATCAAGACTTCAGCCGGATGATGGATCTCTTCAGCCCCCGCTTGGATCAAGACTTCAGCCGGATGATGGACCTCTTCAGCCCGATGATGGACCTCTTCAGCCCCCGCTTGGGCTTGGATGAAGACTTCGGAGCCTCTTCTGGATGGATCGGTGATACCTGGCGTGGTGAAGATAAGGTAGGGAGATCTTCAGGGGCTTAGTGTTAGGTTTATTTAAGGGGGGTTTGGGTTAGATCAGGGGTATGTGGGTGGTGGGTTGTAATGTTGGGGGGGTATTGTATGGGTTTTTTTACAGGCAAAAGAGCAGAATTCTTTGTGGCATGCCCCGCAAAAGGCCCTTTTAAGGGCTGGTAAGGTAAAAGAGCTTTTCAATTTTTATTTTAGAATAGGGTAGGGCATTTTTTTATTTTGGGGGGCTTTGTTATTTTATTAGGGGGCTTAGAGTAGGTGTAATTAGCTTAAAATTGTTGTAATATTTTTATAATGTTTGTAAATTATTTTTTTATTTTTTGTAACTTAGTTCTTTTTTTATTTTTTGTAATTTAGTTAGTTTATTTAATTGTATTTATTTGTAGGTATTTGTATGTAATTAATTTATTGATAGTGTAGTGTTAGGTTTAATTGTAACTTAGGTTAGGATTTATTTTACAGGTAATTTGTAATTATTTTAACTAGGTAGCTATTAAATAGTTATTAACTATTTAATAGCTATTGTACCTGGTTAAAATAAATACAAAGTTGCCTGTAAAATAAATATTAATCCTAAAATAGCTACAATATAATTATTATTTATATTGTAGCTATATTAGGGTTTATTTTACAGGTAAGTATTTAGCTTTAAATAGGAATAATTTATTTAATAAGAGTTAATTTATTTCATTAGATAAAAATTATATTTAACTTAGGGGGTGTTAGTGTTAGGGTTAGACTTTAGCTTTAGGGGTTAATAAAGCGGTGAGGTCCGGTCGGCAGATTAGGGGTTAATACTTGAAGTTATGTGTCGGTGATGTTAGGGAGGGCAGATTAGGGGTTAATACTATTTATTATAGGGTTATTGAGGCAGGAGTGAGGCGGATTAGGGGTTAATAACTTTATTATAGTAGCGGTGAGGTCCGGTCGGCAGATTAGGGGTTAATAATTGTAGGTAGATGGCTGCGACGTTGGGGGCGGCAGATTAGGGGTTAATAAATATAATATAGGGGTCAGCGGTGTTAGGGGCAGCAGATTAGGGGTACATAGGGATAATGTAGGTTGCGGCGGTGTAAGGAGCGGCAGATTAGGGGTTAATAGTATAATGCAGGGGTCAGCGATAGTGGGGGTGGAAGATTAGGGGTTAATAAGTGTAAGGTTAGGGGTGTTTAGACTCGGGGTACATGTTAGGTTGTTAGGTGCAAACTTTGGAAGTGTTTCCCCATAGGAAACAATGGGGCTGCGTTAGGAGCTGAACGCTGCTTTTTTGCAGGTGTTAGATTTTTTTCCAGCTCAAACGGCCCCATTGTTTCCTATGGGGGAATCGTGCACGTTTTTGAAGCTGGCCGCGTCCGTAAGCACCGCTGGTATTTAGAGTTGCAGTGGCGGTAAATATGCCTATATGCTCCCTTTTTGGAGCCTAACGCAGCCCTTCTGTGAACTCTAAATACCAGTAGTATTTAAAAGGTGTGGGGGAAAAAAAGCATGCGTAGCTAATGCACCCCTTTGGCCGCAGAACTCTAAATCTAGCCGATAGTTATTATATTATATATATTAACCCTATCTAACTCTAACATCCCTAACTTAATTATTATTAAAATAAATCTAAATAATATTAATAATATTAACGAAATTATTCCTATTTTAAACTAAATACTTACCTATAAAATAAACCCTAAGATAGCTACAATATAATTCATAATTACATTGTAGCTATTTTAGGCTTTATATTTATTTTACAGGTAACTTGGTATTTATTTTAACTAGGTACAATAGCTATTAAATAGTTAATAACTATTTAATAGCTACCTAGTTAAAATAATTACCAATTTACCTGTAAAATAAATTCTAACCTAAGTTACAAATACACCTACACTATCAATAAATTAAATAAACTACAAATATCTAAACTAAAATACAATTAAATACACTAAACTAAATTACAAAAAATAAAAAAAGATTACAAGAATTATAAGATAATTACACCTATTCTAAGCCCCCTAATAAAATAACAAAGCCCCCCAAAATAAAAAAATTCCCTACCCTAATCTAAATTACAAAGGTCAACAGCTCTATTACCAGCCTTTAAAAGGGCCTTTTGTGGGGCATTGCCCCAAAGTAATCAGCTCTTTTGCCTGTAAAAAAAAACAACAACCACCTCATTACAACCCACCACCCACATACCCCTACTCTAACCCCCCTTAAAAAACCTAAGTCTAACCCCCAAGTGCTCCTTACCTGTCCTGAAGACTGGGGGAGAAGGTCCTGTTCAAGGCGGAGAAGTCTTCTTCCAGGCGGTGACATCTTCTTCTTCCAGGATCAAGCTGGCGCGGAGCGGAGGAGTTGAAGACCGATGACGGCGGAGCTGAAGACCGTCCATCTGGAACTGAAGACCGGCGATGCTGGAACTGAAGATCGGCGACGCTGGAACTGAAGAACGCTGGAACTGAAGACCGGAGCCGGAGCGTGGTGGATCCTCTTCATACGATTGTCGCCGTACACTGAATAGGAATTCAAGGGATGCGATTAAAAATGGCGTCCCTTGAATTCATATTGGCCAATCGGATGTGAGCTACTTTAATTCTATTGGCTGATTTGAATAGCCAATAGAATAAGAGCTACTGTAATTCTATTGGCTGATTAGAATAACCAATAGCATTACAGTAGCTCTTATTCTATTGGCTATTCAAATCAGCCAATAGAATTAAAGTAGCTCTCATCTGATTGGCTCATTTGAATTTGAAGGCTCAAATCAGCCAATAGGAATTCAAGGTACGACATTTTTAATCGCGTCCCTTGAATTCCTTGAATTCCTATTCAGTGTACGGCGGCGTTCGTATGAAGAGGATCCTCCACGCTCCGGCTCCAGTCTTCAGTTCCAGCGGTCTTCATTTCCAGCATCGCCAATCTTCAGTTCCAGCTTTGCAGGTAAGGAGCACTTTGGGGTTAGACTTATGTTTTTTAAGGGGGGATTGGGTGGGTTAGAGTAGGGGTATGTAGGTGGTGGGTTGTAATGGGGGGGGGGTGTATTTTTTACAGGCAAAAGAGCTGATTACTTTGGGGCAATGCCCCACAAAAGGCCCTTTTAAGGGCTGGTAATAGAGTTGTTGACTTTTGTAATTTATATTAGGGTAGGGAATTTTTTTTATTTTGGGGGGCTTTGTTATTTTATTAGGGGGCTTAGAATAGGTGTAATTAGCTTAAAATTCTTGTAATCTTTTTTTATTTTTTGTAATTTAGTGTTTGTTTTTTTTGTAATTTAGTTTAGTGTATTTAATTGTATTTTAGTTTACATATTTGTAGTTTATTTAATTTATTGATAGTGTAGGTGTATTTTAACTTAGGTTAGGATTTATTTTACAGGTAAATTGGTAATTATTTTAACTAGGTAGCTATTACATAGTTATTAACTATTTAATAGCTATTGTACCTAGTTAAAATAAATACCAAGTTACCTGTAAAATAAATATAAACCCTAAAATAGCTACAATGTAATTATTAATCATATTGTAGCTATCTTACGGTTTATTTTATAGGTAAGTATTTAGTTTTAAATAGGCATAATTTAGTTAATATTATTAATATTATTTAGATTTATTTTAATAATAATTAAGTTAGTGGTGTTAGAGTTAGATAGGGTTAATATATATAATATAATAACTATATTAACCCTAATATTATTAGGGTTAATATATTTAATATAGGTGGCGGCGGTGTAGGGGGGTCAAATTAGGGGTTAATATATTTAATATAGGTGGCGGCGGTGTAGGGGGATTATATTAGGGGTTAATTAATTTAATATAGGTTGCGGCGGTGTAAGGGGGATTAGATTAGGGGATAATTAATTTAATATAGGTGGCAGCGGTGTAAGGGGGATTAGATTAGGAGTTAATATATTTAATATAGGTGGCGGCGGTGTAGGGGGATTTAGATTACAGACAAAAGAGCTGATTACTTTGTAACAATGCCCCGCTAAAAGCCCTTTTAAGGGCTGGTAAAAGAGCTGATTACTTTGGGGCAATGCCCCGCAAAAAGCCCTTTTAAGGGCTGGCAATAGAGCTGGTTACTTTGGGACAATGCCACGCAAAAAGCCCTTTTCAGGGCTATTTGTAGGGTTAGACTTAGGTTTAGTGGTAGGGAAATTTTAGTATTTTAGGGGTTAATTAATTTAATATAGGTGGCAGCGATATAGGGGGATTAGATTAGGGGTTAATTAATTTAATTTAGGTGGCGGCGGTGTAAGGGGGATTAGATTAGGGGTTAATTAATTTCATATAGGTGGCGGCGGTGTAAGGGGGATTAGATTAGGGGTTAATAATTTTAATATAGGTGGCGGCGGTGTAAGGGGGATCATATTAAGGGTTAATATAGTTTAAATAGGTGGCGGCGGTGTAGGAGGCTCACATTAGGGGGTAATATAGTTAAAATAGGTAGCGGCGGTGTAGGGGGCTCACATTAGGGGATAATATAGATAATGTAGCTGGCGGCGGGGTCCGGGAGCGGCGGTTTAGGGGTTAATATATTTATTGTTAGGAGTGAGAGGGGGGATTGTGGATAGAGGGGTATACGTGTCGGGCTATGTTTGGGAGGCGTGTTAGACAGTAACGGGAGATTTAATAACTTAGTCAGGTTTTTTATGCGGCGGCACTTTAGCATCTGACGGCGCCGTATATGAGATAGCTCTAGTTGCGAGCTGAAACTACGGGCGCTTGCGCCAAAATCTGCGCCGTATATCGGATCGCGGCCCTATTTTTTAAATGATTTGGGGTTGACCACAATCTATTCTATGATAATTATCAGCATGTTAACAGCTGCAGATAGGCTGTTTTGGATATTAATATGGTCATAATAAGACATTTTTATTGTTTATCCACAGCACTTTTTGCATTATTGGTTTACAAAAAACAGCCTTATACTTAGCATTTGCCAGTCCTGTTTGTTCTGATCACAATCCAAATTGTAGGTAATTATTGAAACATTTTCAGACACAATTGACTTCTTAAACCCCAGACAAAAGGTTTCAACTTACTACCAGGTATCCCAAAGAGTTTTCAGGTGTAACATTGGTTTTACCACCTCCATATTACATGGCATTAGAAAGCAACATCACTAAACAGATAAAAACACTACCTGCTCAAAGTAAAATAATATAACAGTAAGCACTTTTACACTAAGAAAAAAAATCAATAACCAAACAAACACATGTACCACTGTACCCATAATACCCCTGTTCAGATCCCTTAGAGAAGCATATCCTATAATTAGATAATAGAAGGAAATTGGTCAATTGTTTAATCCCTTAAGGACCTGAAATTTCAGATAAAAACTTACCCGAAAGACCAGAGGATTTTTAACATGTTTTTTTTTTTTTTATTTACCTATCAAAACAATATATTTTTTTTGGTAGACAACCCAAGGTATTTATCTAGGGACATTTTGGTATTTTTCATGCTACCGCTTCGCAGCATAAAATTGTTAACTTTTTTCAAAAACTTTGGAGTTCTCACTGAAATGATTTACATACCTCTTATGCAGTCATAACACAAATAGTTGTAAAAGCAGCTGTCTGCCAATACCCAGTTTTTATATATTTCTAACTTTTTTTTTATTAAAAAAATTCTGCAATGTAGAAGCCCCCCTCTCCTTCCCCACACTCCCCCCTAAAACTTCTGCAGGCTCCCTCCCCCTCCTTCCCACTCCTGCTGTCATCTAGGAATGGGACGCCCACCCACCTCCCTCCTGACCCTCATACACCACCAATGGTCAGCACCACTGCAACCCAATTCAGAGAGGGACACAGTGTGAAGATAGAAATCTTTTTGGTCAGCCGTTATATATTCTCATGCCGAATTATGAAACTACACAAGCCAACAACAATACTTCCCAGCTCTCTATTAATTTTTTTTCGTAACATTATAAGCTGCTTTCTGAGAAACCAAATATCTCCCAACATATAGCTTTTTTCCATTGAGCTGTAATTGGTTTTTCGTGACGTAGCAAAATGAAAAAACTAGAAGAAAGCCAGTATCTGATGGCACATTTTCCATCGTTACACTTCCCATAGAAAATAATAGAAGCCGAAAAGTGCAAAATTGCACCCAGTTTCCATTGAACGCACAAACAGGTGAAACACTCTCAGAAGCTGTTGATAAGCATATTGAACTAGATGTAAAAGTGGAAAACTAAGCTTCTTGAGGATTAGTTCCCTTTGAGATATTAACGTTTACAAACAATGCAAGTGCTTCACTTTATAAATGCATTGTTATATGTAATATTTATTGCTGGCCCAGGTATAGAACTAGTTAGAGTTATCTTCCTATTTAATTATCAATATGTAAAAAATATGTAAAAAAAGAAAGGCAAGCACATATCTCCATAATTCCAACTAGGCCTATGCCTAGGGCAGCAATAAATTATACATATATCAATAAATTAAAAAAAATTGAATAAAAGAAAAGAAAATGTTTTCCCTTAAATAAAACCTTTTTTTTAACATCTTCTATCTTTGTTTTTATGACCTACATAACTCCTGTGTCTAGAAGCAATCAAATGTAAGGAGCTCAGACGTTAAACTTAATTTTTTTTTTAGAAAGTGTAGTTAAATTACATTTATTTTTCCTTTTTTTAAAAAAAAAGTTTTTTTTTTATTCAAGGCAATACATTACTTAGTTACATGTAACAAATACAAACTATAATGCTAGACAAGTTAGGATACATTTTTCCAGATTTACAAACAATGCAGTTGTCTAGCTGTCGAGTCCATTAAGGTATATGCCTGATTTTCTTTGAAGAAGCATATATAGGATTCATAACTAACATTTGTAGGTAACTCAATATGAACTGTACATAAACTGGTAAGAAAATATCCACAAGAAACTGATATAACTTGTGATTTTCTGTATACATAAACTACACTTTCAAATTAGTGTAGTGGCATCAGGATAGAGAACAATTAGAAAGTAGTCATTTCACACTGTAAAAAAATATTCATCAAGATCAATGGTGTACATTAATTGGAAGGGGGTGGGGAAAAAGGGGAAGAGAGAAGAGGAGGAAAGGGTTAATAATAAAAAATAAATCTCTCAAGTTATGTGTCATCTGTATGAGGGGTCCTAGTGTGTAATGTTTGGTTTAGTATGAAGGGAATTCCAAGGTTCCCAGATATCAGAATAAAGGTCTAAGGTGCCTCTATATATTGAAACTGCTTCCTCCATATTCCTAATATAATCAACTATTTCAGATAATTTATGTATCGTGGGGAATACTTGTTGCTTCCAGTGTCTCGCCAATGTTTGGTTGCCATCATGATATAGATGTATAGATGTTTCTTCGCTTTGGTAATTTGTGAAGTTCTAAGTGTAGAAGACACACTTCTGGGCTACATAGTGATGGGAGTCCTATTCGTTAGCATAGGACCAATATCTCCCCCCCAAAGGCCTGATACCTTGTATTGGGGAGGGGTGGGGAGCCACCTGCGGGGAGTATCTAAGTCTTTGCCACGCCTTTAAGCATTCCATAAAAACTACATTGGTAAAAGGAATTGTCACTAGACAATGCTGCAGGATCCAAATGAGATCCTGGAGATAAACATCATGTGGGAGCGATGCCTGTTCTGTTCTCATACCATCTGGGTTGTTTACCAGAACCTCGCCAGTTGGATATGTGTGTCAACATCGCTGCCTCATAATAGCATTTCAGGTTGGAAAACCCCAGCCCTCCCCCTATCAATTGGTGACTGGAGGATATTGCGGGAAATACGGGGTCTAGTATTAGCCCAAACATAGGCATTCAAAAGGGATTGGTACTTATCTATTAGCGCTCTTAGGGGTTGGCATCTAAATAAATAGGTGAGCTTCGGAAGCAACATCATCTTGAAAGCAGAGATTCTCCTCATCCATGAAATCTCTTTGTACCTGGGGAGCATATGGTCATGTTTTAAACTTTGAAAGATATGATTATGGTTCTGTTCAATCCCTTTTTTCGGGTTGTGTGAAAGATGTACCCCTAAGTGGTTAATTCTTTCTCTGTTCCATTTAAATGAAGAGATTTAATTTGGGTTTCAGGAAGGTTTGAAGGGGGAGGCTTCCGTCTTCTCTACATTAAAGGGACATTTCCCTCAAAAAACAAACTAATTTCGAAAGAAAGATGTTACATTTTTACATATACAAGTCTTAAATTGTCTAAACACTTTTTTTTGTTATGTCTAAATGATTTTTTTAAATCTCCGTTTTTTAATCCCTTACCTCTACCTTGGAAGAAAAGTTTAATATGTACGTTTAGCGCTGCTTAGGTCCGTTAGTGTACTGCGCATGCACCAGCCCCCTAATTACGCGGATCTGTCTCAGAGAATACGCGTCCGTGATCATCACTGCAACGTTTGTTGTCTTATTGTTGGTGCACATGAACCATGTACAATATCACAAGAATGGAGAGAGCTCACAGACACCTTGTTATAATACTCGTTTCTTCTTCATTGCTTAAAACAATAAATCAGTGTATCCATACTCCATAAAAACAGATATAGATAAGTATCCCGACAGTGTATCACAGCACACCAGGCTACATAACAGGATGGTGGTCACCAGAGCTTCATAGCTTGACTACAGCAAGTGAAGCCAAAATGCTTCACTAAATGCTTTAGGTATGCCCATTTGCTCCATAACTTCATTCACATACTCCCACCGACCCTGTCGAATGCTTTATTAGCATCAAACAACAGGGTCACTAGTGGGAGACCCTGTCTATGTGCCTCTGTGAATATATTCAAAAGTCGTCTTGTACTATCTGTACCTTGTCTATTAATAGTAAAACCTACTATGTCCATATAGATGATAACTGGTAATAGTTTACGAAGTCTAAAAGCTAAAATTTTAAACAGTTTAATGTCTATATTTATGAATGATATGGGAAGATAACTAGAACATAGTTGGGGATTCTTTCCTTCTTTTGTTATTGTAAGGATATTGGCTTCTAGAAACTCCGGTAGCAAAGAGCCTGTATCAAAAGCCCTAATAAAGAGTCTCTGTAAATAGGGGGCCAGAATGTTGGCATAAGTTTTATAAAATAAGAGGGAAAATCCATCCGGACCTGGGGTCTTATGGAGTTTTAGTTGTTTAATTGCTGTTTTGATAGCTTGAGTGGCAATGAGTTCAGATAAGTGATCAATTTTATCGTTATCTAGTTTGGGAATTTTTAGAGATTTCAGGAATTCAGTGATTACTGGTCGGTCTACCATCTCTGTATCTTCTTGAACACCTATATTGTATAGGGTATTATTAAAGGTCTTACATTCCTCCCCAATTACTTTCAGGTAGTATACTACTTTGTCTGCAACTTTCAGTTTTTAGATTCGGGATGATTTGAGTCTAGTCCTTAATTTATTTGATAGGAGTCTATCTCCTGATTCCCTTGGTAATAAAATAATTGTTTGAATTTAAGTACATTGTCTTGGATTCTCTGCGTTTCTTTACTAGTTATTTCTGTTGCAATTCACCTATATGGTTAGTTAAGATACTTTCAGGATTGATTTTATTTTTCCTTTCTAGAGTCCTCAGTTCTCCAAATAATTTTACTAAAGTTGCCCCCTATCTCATTTTAATTGTGCTGCTCCCTTTAACAAAGTCCCTCTCATGTAAGCCTTCATTGAGGCCCATAGAAAATAATTGTCTATCTGTCCAGTATTTTAAAGCATAAAGTATTCCTGCAGGTCTGTAGCAGTCTGTGTTGACCATGGGTTTTTAATTAAATAATCAGCAAGTCTTCATGCTCTAGAGCCTTTGTTCTGAAGGGAAAGGGAAAGGTTAATTTTGACCATATCATGATCTGACCATGGGCACACTAAAATATATGCTCGTGTGACAACCAAGGTTAACGAACCCTGCGCCAGTCACTTGTTTGGCACAAAAAGGGTTATCAGACCCCTTCTACTGTCACTAATATATCACAATCTAGCCACACCAGGCAAGCTTGTGATTTAGTTCAGTGGGTGCAAGGGTTAGCAACACTCTTTAGTCTGTACTAGACTTAAAAGAAATGCCACAAACTCCCCTTTAATGCCACCCACACTAAACTAACTATGCTGCCACCACTTATGATTTATTAAAGGGAAAATCCTAAGGAAAAACCCAGACTTACACATTAACTCTCAGAATACAATTTAGCAGAAAATAACCTAATTATACAGTTCTAATACTCCAGTCCTTTCAGTAACGTGGTTCAATTATTAGACAAAGGCCAAAGCTTAATAAAGGAATTATTTATTATGCCAAAAATATTATGCACAATGCATTATTAATAAAAGGTTGTTACAAATAAAATTACACACAGCAAACAGTTTTTAAAATAAAAAAGGAGAAAAACAGATTGAATACTTTACTAGTCTCAAGATCTGTGCCTGGGGACTGACATGAAGCAATGGGTCCTTACCCTGTAGAACAGCTCCCCTTGTAAGAATGACCATTTCAGTGTTAAAACACAAGACCCTTATACATTTTTTCAATAGATCATGTTGCCTGACCTCACCCCCTCAGCAGGGGCTGGCCCGGGAAACCCCCTATATTTTACAACAGTCAATAAACTTTAAGTACCTTTGGCTGACTTTAGAGAACACAGTATAATTTTTTTCTAGATACATCCATTTTCATATAGACAGACAGGCAATCTCTAACTTGCATTGTGAGAATCAATTTGATACCAAATATGACATGGTTGTCATATTTCCCTTCATTTAATGTCATAACATGTTTTAAACACTTATCTACATGGTACCAATGTCCCTTTATTGACCTTATCAGTTTCTTGGAAGAGGCACTGCTTTGTATCTCTGGAGCTGACAAGTTTTACTGGCTTTATGACTCAATGCATACACAATAACATTTGGTGGAATGGGCCTTAGAAATTATTTATGAGGGGTTCTGGCACATCAAATAGAAATCATGTGCTTACTTAACACAGCACACAGTTATTCTTAAAAAAACAAACAACTGTTTTTAGTTCAAAAACTAAACGTAATTAACCCCTTAGCAGCTAAATCCTGAGGTATTTGTGACACTCAGGTGATTTTGTCTAGTGATCATGAGTCACAAAAGAAGGTATCTATGCGGGAGTAGGAGTTATGGGCTTTGGAGTAAAATATATAGTCTTGGTCATTGTGAATGAGACACCTCCAAAAGTCAAATAAATTGTGCTGTATCATTATGTTTTGGAATCTCTTGGATTCCATTACTATCTTTGGGTCCGGCTTAGATTTTCTAGGGTGGATTTTGTCTAAGTGGGGATCCCAGGTGATATTAAGATCTCTGCCTAAGAGGAGTTGGCCTCTCCTGAACTGTGCAATGTGCTGGAGTAGGTGTTGAAAAAAGGACCATTGCTTCTCATTCGGGGCATATACATTCATGAGGGTGCACACTACATTATTTAGTTAACATACTATAATCACATATCTACCTTCTGGGTCAGTATCAATTACAATCATGGTGTAGGATATGTCCCTCCGGAGTAGAATCGCTACTCCTCTCTTTTTTTTCAGTTATGTGATGTATACACATGTAGTATAGAGGTTAGATTTAAGAGTATGTTGGGGGCAATCTGCCCAGTGGGTCTCTTGGAGGTAATGTATTCCAATTGTGGCTTTCTGTCGGTATTAAAGTAGGAGGCTTCTCTTGGTAGGGGAGTTTAAACCCTTAACATTAAGAGTAGCTAATCTTATTGGCCACATTTAAAAATTGAGAATTAATCTGTGAAGCATTGTCAATGTGGAGTACCTGTTGGGAGGAGAGGAATAATATAGAGAGAGAGAGTGAGAGAGAGAAAAAAGAGAAAGACAAAGAAAGAAAGAAAGAAAGAAAAAAGGAGGGGGAGGGGGAGAAAAGCGACGGTGTGATGGGGAGGGCAAGAAGGGTAAGGATTACTCTAGGGTATGTACCATATTACTGAAATTGCAAATCTACACATTACTAGTACAAAGTTTAGAAATAGCATGTTGCTGGTAAGTCTATAGCCCTGCTAGCTATAAATGTTTACCTCCCTGGCTAGGGAAGATGCAATTTAACCGGTAGGATATGAGGTAGGTACGGGATCTAAATTCCTTCATATTTAACATGCTTTGCCCGTACCCTACTAAGTCAGAATTAGTGGGTCTTGTTACCTGGGGCAATTGGATATCAGTAGAGGAGGCTTTAACGCATCCAGGAGAGTTAAGTGGAGAGGGGGCCTGATGGGTCTTAGACATTACTTGGGCATCTTTTGTGATAAGAAGAACCTGTCAGGTAAAAGGAAATAAGCAGAACAAAACAGTAGTGCAAAAACAAAATCAACATACATTACTGTGCAAGTATAACAATCAAACATAAAGCTTTCTTAAACTTACAAAAACTCTTAAACTTGTAAAGGATACCCTTAAGAAGAGAGTGCAAAGTTCTCCCTGGATACGAAAAAGAGGTTAAATGTCCCTGGTTCTGAGGGAGATTAGGGGGGCTTCTGTTTGCTCACCAATGGACCTCTTCTTTGCTGTGGTGCTCTGTGAAGTAGAGGTTGCCACTCTGGAGCATTGAATCGCAAGTGTGGAGCATGCAGCAGTGTGTGATCTTGAGTGTCAATATTCGGGTCCACCAGCTTCCATTTCTGGAGCAGTGATTGAGCTTGTTGGGGAGTCGAAGCTGTATAGAGTTGGCCAGCTTTAGTTATGAGTAGCTTTACAGGAAAACCCCAGAGATATCTGATTCCTTGAGAGCGTAGTATCTTAGTGCAGTATGCATATGTTCTCCTCAGGAAAAGTGTATGTGCAGATAGGTCTGGAAAAATCTGAATATTCTCAAATTTTTCAAACAAACTTTTTCCCCTTAGGGAGGTGCTGATTTGTTTATTTTTGAAATCAAAGTAATGCAATCTTGCCACCACATCGCTAGGTTTATCCATTGCTATGGATCTAGATCTCGCAATTCTGTGGGCCCTGTCCATCATAACATCATTATCTGAGGCTTCCTCGATAATCTCCTTCAAAAGTTCCTTCAGAAAAGGTTCTATATCTTGGTGTTGGATCGTTTCTGGTATGCCCCTGATTCTGACATTGCTTCTTTGCGACCTATCCTAACTCCATCGCTTTCCCCTTGAACCCCTTAGAATGTAAATCAAAGAGAAAACAAGTAAAAGATACTTGCACAAAGTGTGTACTGGGAAGCACCCGCAACACTACTACTGAAAATCAAAGTGGATCACAAAAATTGAACAAATGGACCCCCAAAAAAGGGGAAAGAGTTAAAGCATAACTTTTATTGGAGAAAATAATAACAATAAGTTGAAACCACAAAACAGACCGGAATAAACCTATACAGTCAATAAAACGCTGTAAATTTGATGGAGGAGTGAATATAGGTTCAGGAGGTACGAGAAAATTCCGGCACCGAAAATTCCCACTATTCTATGAGGGGAGACAAAGGGTAGGGATGTCTCCCAATTTAAATTGGCACCACTATAGAGGTGGACTGGTTTTTCCCAATTACTATCACTGATTGGCTAAACTGCAAGTCTGTCAAAAGAACTGAAATAAAAGGGCAGTTTGCAGAGGCTTAGATACAAAATAATCGCAGAGGTAAAAAATATATACATATAACTGTGTTAGTTATGCAAAACTGGGGAATGGGTAAAAAAGGGATTATCTATCTTTTAAAACAATAACAATTCTGGTATAGACTGTCCCTTTAATAGTATAAAACCTTCCTGGAATTACTTAGAATTTTTTTTTATTTAAAGGGAGATGAAATTCACAAATAAACTTTGTAAACACTTTGTGAATAAAGTTTTAGGGGGTGCTAAGGCTCACAAACACAATATGAAAATACTGAAAATCTAAAATTTCTCAGTCCAAAATAAAATGTAAAATATCACAGTTCATCCAAATATGGAGGTCCAGTCCCCTAGTGTGGTTTCTCTTTAAAAGGTTAGGGATCACAATGAAAAGCAAAAAGGGCACCTCATAGTGCAGACTGTGTGGCAGATGAATAACATCAGTGTAAAAAAATCTAAGGGCCAGATTACAAATGGAGTGCTATATAACGCTCCTGCTTAAGCATTAACTGAGCCAGAAGTAAGCATTTTGTGCACGTCGGGTTGCGCTCTTATTATGAGTTTAAAGTAAACTGTTTTCCCTTGCGCGCTAACCCGACAAGTGCAAAAGCCGAAGTTAGAATATTGTGTGCACCGTCACGTTTACCCCCATAGAAGTCACCCTACTAGCATGCGCATATTCTCATTTGCCCTATCCCACCATGAAAATATGAACATTTTACATGCCAATGTTCTTCTCATAACAGAATATGTTCTATGTTTTCAGAAATAAATATTTCTATATATCTGATGGCTTTTTGCTGTAATATATATTTATACATACATAATATATACATGATTTATATATAGGTATAGATGTATACAGATATATATACAGGGAGTGCAGAATTATTAGGCAAGTTGTATTTTTGAGGATTAATTTTATTATTGAACTACAACCATGTTCTCAATGAACCCAAAAAACTCATTAATATCAAAGCTGAATAGTTTTGGAAGTAGTTTTTAGTTTGTTTTTAGTTATAGCTATTTTAGGGGGATATCTGTGTGTGCAGGTGACTATTACTGTGCATAATTATTAGGCAACTTAACAAAAAACAAATATATACCCATTTCAATTATTTATTTTTACCAGTGAAACCAATATAACATCTCAACATTCACAAATATACATTTCTGACATTCAAAAACAAAACAAAAACAAATCAGTGACCAATATAGCCACCTTTCTTTGCAAGGACACTCAAATTCCTGCCATCCATGGATTCTGTCAGTGTTTTCATCTGTTCACCATCAACATTGCGTGCAGCAGCAACCACAGCCTCGCAGACACTGTTCAGAGAGGTGTACTGTTTTCCCTCCTTGTAAATCTCACATTTAATGATGGACCACAGGTTCTCAATGGGGTTCAGATCAGGTGAACAAGGAGGCCATGTCATTAGATTTTCTTCTTTTATACCCTTTCTTGCCAGCCACGCTGTGGAGTCTTTGGACGCGTGTGATGGAGCATTGTCCTGCATGAAAATCATGTTTTTCTTGAAGGATGCAGACTTCTTCCTGTACCACTGCTTGAAGAAGGTGTCTTCCAGAAACTGGCAGTAGGACTGGGAGTTGAGCTTGACTCCATCCTCAACCCGAAAAGGCCCCACAAGCTCATCTTTGATGATACCAGCCCAAACCAGTACTCCACCTCCACCTTGCTTGCGTCTGAGTCAGACTGGAGCTCTCTGCCCTTTACCAATCCAGCCACGGGCCCATCCATCTGGCCCATCAAGACTCACTCTCATTTCATCAGTCCATAAAACCTTAGAAAAATCAGTCTTGAGATATTTCTTGGCCCAGTCTTGACGTTTCAGCTTGTGTGTCTTGTTCAGTGGTGGTCATCTTTCAGCCTTTCTTACCTTGGCCATGTCTCTGAGTATTGCACACCTTGTGCTTTTGGGCACTCGAGTGATGTTGCAGCTCTGAAATATGGCCAAACTGGTGGCAAGTGGCATCTTGGCAGCTGCACGCTTGACTTTTCTCAGTTCATGGGCAGTTATTTTGCGCCTTGGTTTTTCCAAACGCTTCTTGTGACCCTGTTGACTATTTTGAATGAAACGCTTGATTGTTCGATGATCACGCTTCAGAAGCTTTGCAATTTTAAGAGTGCTGCATCCCTCGGCAAGATATCTCACTATTTTTTACTTTTCTGAGCCTGTCAAGTCCTTCTTTTGACCCATTTTGCCAAAGGAAAGGAAGTTGCCTAATAATTATGCACACCTGATATAGGGTGTTGATGTCATTAGACCACACCCCTTCTCATTACAGAGATGCACATCACCTAATATGCTTAATTGGTAGTAGGCTTTCGAGCCTATACAGCTTGGAGTAAGACAACATGCATAAAGAGGATGATGTGGTCAAAATACTCATTTGCCTAATAATTCTGCACTCCCTGTATATATACAGTATCCCACAAAAGTGAGTACACCCCTCACATTTTTGTAAATATTTTATTATATCTTTTCATGTGACAACAGTGAAGAAATTACACTTTGCTACAATGTAGAGTAGTGAGTGTACAGCCTGTATAACAGTGTAAATTTGCTGTTCCCTCAAAATAACTCAACAAACATCCATTAATGTCTAAACCGTTGGCAACAAAAGTGAGTACACCCCTAAGTGGAAATGTCCAAATTGGGCCCAAAGTGTTAATATTTTGTGTGGCCAGCATTATTTTCCAGCACTGCCTTAACCCTCTGGGGCACGGAGTTCACCAGAGCTCTTCCACTCCTCCATGACAACATCACAGAGCTGGTGGATGTTAGAGACCTTGCACTCCCCACCTTGCATTTGAGGATGCCTAAAAGATGCTCAATAGGGTTTAGGTCTGGAGACATGATTGGCCAGTCCATCACCTTTATCTTCAGCTTCTTTAGCAAGGCAGTGGTCGTCTTTGAGGTGTGTTTGGGGTCGTTATCATGTTGGAATACTGCCCTGCGGCCCAGTCTTCAAAGGGAGGGGCTCATGCTCTGCTTCAGTATGTCACAGTACATGTTGGCATTCATGGTTCTCTCAATGAACTGTAGCTCCCCAGTGCCAGCAGCACTCATGCAGGCCCAGACTATGACACTCCCACCACCATGCTTGACACCATCTGAGCCAAATAAGTTTATCTTTGTCTCATCGGACCACAGGACATGGTTCCAGTAATCCATGTCTTTAGTCTGCTTAGCTTCAGCAAACTGTTTGTGGGCTTTTTTGTGCATCATCTTTAGAAAAGGCTTCCTTCTAGGACGACAGCCATGCAGACCAATTTGATGCAGGCGTATGGCCTGAGCACTGACAGGCTGACCCCAACATCTTCAACATCTGCAGCAATTCTGGCAGCACTCAAAGGTCTATTTCCCAAAGACAACCTCTGGATATGACGCTGAGCATGTACACTCAACTTCTTTGGTTGACCATGGCGAGGCCTGTTCTAAGTGGAATCTGTTCCTTGAAACCGCTGTATGGTCTCCCCACCATGCTGCAGCTCAGTTTCCGGGTCTTGGCAATCTTCTTATAGCCTAGGCCATCTTTATGTAGAGCAACAATTCTTTTTTTTCAGATCCTCAGAGAGTTCTTTGCTATGAGGTACCATGTTGAACTTCCAGTGACCAGTATGAGAGAGTGTGAGAGCGATAACACCAAATTTAACAAACCTGCTCCCTATTCACACCTGAGATCTTGTAACACTAATGAGTCATATGACACCGGGGAGGGAAAATGGCTAATTAGGCTCAATTTGGACATTTCCACTTAGGGGTGTACTCACTTTTGTTGCCAACAGTTTAGACAGTAATGGCTGTGTGTTGAGTTATTTTGAGGGGGCAGCAAATTTACACTGTTATACAGGCTGTACACTCACTACTTTACATTGTAGCAAAGTGTCATTTCTTCAGTGTTGTCACATTAAAAGATATAATAAAATATTTACAAAAATGTGAGGGGTGTACTTACTTTTGTGGGATAATATATATATATACATATATACACATATACTTATATATACATATACATATATAAATATACACATATACATATATATATATATATATACACATATATATATACACAAACAAAGAGGTATCAGCGCACATCCATTTTCAAAAGCACAACCTATTTTTTTGAACTGCTGCAAAAAATTGCCTGCAAATACATCAAGACACAACTATTCTTTTTTAAATAATATTGGTAATTTAGTCAAACCCTATATGGCCATATTTTTCTTAGCCAGTCACCACTTACAAGGTGCCCCAATTCGACTGGTCCTAACATTACAGTCCTTTTGCCACAGAGGGCTGAATCATTCCTGCTTTTACTCTTCATAATAGAATGAGACTCCCTGGCTTTTTATTTACAACTCTATTACACTGTTATGAGCACACCTGAACTGGGTGGGGTGCTTAAACCAATGGGAGATGGTCAATCTCCCTGGTAATGTTAAATACAAATACAAATAAACAATTTGGTTTTTAGCACACCTTACAAAAAGTTTAAATCCACATCTGGGAGTGCTGCCAATATGACCCAGTAACTACACAAACAAAGAGGTATCAGCGCACATCCATTTTCAAAAGCACAACATATTGTTTGTACTGCTGCAAAAAATTGCCTGCAAATACATCAAGAGACAACTATTCTTTTTTAAATAATATTGGTAACTTAGTCACACAATATGGCCATATTTTGCTTAGCCAGTCACCACTTACAAGGTGCCCCAATTCGACTGGTCCTAACACTACGGTCCTTTTGCCACAGAGGGCTGAATCATTCCTGCTTTTACTCTTCATAATAGAATGAGACTCCCTGGCTTTTTATTCACAACTCTATTACACTGTTATGAGCACACCTGAACTTGGGTGGGGTGCTTAAACCAATGGGAGATGGTCAGTCTCCCTGGTAATGTTAAATACAAATAAAAAATTTGTTTTTTTAGCACACCTTACAAAAAGTTTAAATCCACATCTGGGAGTGCTGCCAATATGACCCAGTAATTACACAAACAAAGAGGTATCAACGCACATCCATTTTCAAAAGCACAACATATTTTTTGAACTGCTGCAAAAAATTGCCTGCAAATACATCAAGAGACAACTATTCTTTTTAAATAATATTGGGAACTTAGTCACACAATATGGCCATATTTTGCTTAGCCAGTCACCACTTACAAGGGGCCGCAATTCGACTGGTCCTAACACTACAGTCCTTTTGCCACATAGCAGAATATGTTCTAAGTATTTCCAAATAGATATTCATATATGTGCAGAACATTGGAATGTCAAATTTTTAAAGTAAATTGGTAGTTAAAACCTCTAGTAAAATGAATATTTCATCAATATGCTTTTTCATGTTTTCATCTACTTAAAGGGACAGTATATACTATAAAATTGTTTTTCCCTTAATGTGTTTTCAATTACTTTTTTTACTAGCTGCAGAGTATAAAATTTTTGAGATTTGCTTTTTTTTGTGTATATGAATGAGCTGATTTTGTGTTTTGGAGCCACAACCTAATAAAATGGGTTGAGCTTGTAGGTATAATCAGATCTCATTACTTTATCACATTGTGTACACATAACTGCTTCTTTATCTTATATCTGTCCATAAACCAATCACCAATACTTGGAGAAAACAATGGGAAATTAACATTTTACTACCTTATCTCTTCTATAACCAACTGCGAGTGTAATTTCTTCTACTGGCTGTGTTTACACAGCTTGGCCTTGAGGACAAAAACTTTCAGGATGGGTGGGGATACCACAGGCTAAATAAACTATTTCAAATGCATTGAATTTAGTCCATGTGGTTGTATGGTGTTAAGCCGGTATGTCCATTTGGCTTCGATTTGAAGGAGGATTCTGTTCCTATCACCACCCCTTTTCAGAGGGGGAACGTGGTCAATGAGGACAAAGCGTAGATCAGTGGGATTATGTCCAGCCTCCAGAAAATGTCTAGCGACCGGTTGGTCGCTCATTTTGTTCCTTGATTGCCGCTCTGATGGCCGAACGGTGGTTCGCCATCCGAGTTCGGGCGTCATCGGATGTTTTGCCCACATAGAACTTCGCACAACTACAACTCAATAGGTAGATCACAAACATTGTAGTGCATGTTAATCGATGTCTTATCGTGAATTTTTTCTTCTTGTGGGGATAACTGAATGTAGCTCCTGGAAGCATAGAGTTGCACGTGGTGCACCCTATGCACCAATAACATCCCAACTTTTTTGGTTGTAGCCAAGTGTGTTGTTGATAGCAGTGGCTCGGGTCTGTCTTCCTGAGGAGATCCCTCAAGCTAGTATTCCTTTTGTAGCCAACCCTGGAAGGTGCCCAATTTGATAGTGGTAAGTTGGGATCACTTTGCATGATATGCCAATGGCATCAAAGACTCATCCCAGTTGTTCTTAAATCCGGTGTATATTTAGTGACAAAAGTCATCCGTGGGTTATTGTCATCATCTTTCTTTGGATATGCCAGATTGGCCGCTGTGCAATTTTTCTTTTGCTTGTTTAATACATCTTGGATTGTAACCTCTATCAAGGAATCTGTTACTCATTACCTCCAATTGTAGGTTTTGGTTAGAGTCATCACTGTTGTTCCTAATGATCCTTGTCATTTGGGCTTGAGGTATAGCTTGTAATAGTGCCGTGGGGTGACAACTAGTGGCGTGGAGCAATGCATTTCTATCAGTTGGTTTCTGATATAGCGTATTGCCAAGTTTGTTGCCCACTTTAAAGATCCGTAAATCCAAGAAGTCCACTGACTGGGTGCTGTATACAATCTTAAGCTTCACATGAGTATCTAATTGGTTCAGAGTAGTGAACCATTCATTAAGGTCCTGTTCGGACCCTGTCCAAATCAGGAACAGGTCGTCTATGTACCTTTTGTAAAATATTACCTCCGTTTTGAGTTGTACCTTCATTACTGTGCGTTCAAAATGCTCCATGTACAAATTGGCCAGGGACGGGGCCACATTCGAGCCAATGGCCGTGCCGGTGATCTGCTGGTAGAAGGACTTCTCAAAGCAAAACTAGTTTAAAGTGAGGCTCAAATCCAGTAGTTCCATTAGATAGTCAACAGGTGGGCCAACATACGGATATTTCAATAGACTGTCACGGACACATGTCTTGCCCTCCTTGTGCGGAATTGTCGTGTACAGAGTCGTGACATCTGCTGTCACGAGTAGCCAATGTTCTTCAATCTCCATTGACTGTAGTGAATCCAATAGTTGGGATGAATCCCTCAAAAATGAAGGCATCTGCCTCACACATGGTTGCAGGTAATAGTCCACGTAGATGGCCAATTTGGAGGTACACAAGCCCCTGGCGGAGACTATCGGTCATCCTGGGGGGTGGTTGATATCTTTGTGTATCTTCGGCAACGTGTACAGTATGGGACAAACTGGGTGTAAAACCTTCAAAAAGGCAACGGTGTGGATGTCTATCCATCCATTGGTATGTCCTCGATCAATTGAGGAGAATATCTGACTTTGAAATCTTACTGTTGGGTTACCAGTGAGCTGAGTATAGGTGTTAGTATCAGATAGTTGTGTCATAATCTCTTGCTTGTAATCGCTGTAATTCTGGACCACCACAGCCCCACCTTTGTCCGCTGTCCTAATGATGATTGAGGCATCATTAGCCAGGGATTTAATCGCCTCTCTTTCATCCTGAGGTAAATTATGTCGAAATCTGGACGAGGAGCAGTCATTTAATTCTTGGGTTACCAACCGCATGTAGGTTTTAATGCTGGGATTGGAACTGATGGGATCAAAAGTACTCTGTTTTTTAAAAGGGTTTGGCATGATGATAGCATCCTGATCCCTAAAATGGTGCTTTAGACGTAACAGTCCCTGAAATTTCTGGCAATCAATATAGATGTCAAAGGGGTCAGCCCTACGTGTAGGTACAAAATTCAAACCTTTATTTAAAAGTCTGTGCTCTGGTTCTGATAGGACACGATTACTGATGTTTAGAAACAGTCCTGTGTTCTCAACTCCAGTTGTTGTCACCTTGGTGGTATCTGTGGTTTTGCTGTGCCAACCACCCCTCCGCGGGTGTGGCCTCTTCCTCATATTCGTTGGTCCCCTGTCATAGGTCCAGTGGCGCCATCAGTCACTTGTGGAGTGTCAGAATCAGATCCTGAACTGCTTTCTACAGTCTGCAGTGATCTCTTAGTATATTGACGTTGGCGTCTCTGTCTCCTATATCCATAATTACTCCTGTTGTCGCCACCAGTAAGCCACCGGTACACCCTCTTTTCTTTGTGATCATCACATACCATTGTCAGCTTCCGATTCTTAAACTGGATTAGTTCATCCTTATATTGTTTCAGCTGCGTGGTTAGTTTATCAAGTCAGGGCTCCGTGCCGTCAGTTGTCATCACCTCGAGTTTTTTATCTTCAAGGACATTAATCTCACCCTTGATTTTATCCAGGAGTGTTCTCACTTCTTCAGTGACAAGCAGGATTAGGTCCAAACTGCATTTATTTAGAATGGCACACCATTTTCTACAGAATTCACTGTTTGTCCGTCCGATAGTGGGTAAATTTCTAATCTGAAATCCTCTTGGGATAAGTTTTCTCCTATAGTAATCTGATAGATATAGTCTGTGTAACTTTAAATCGATCTCTTTTTTCTTTAACTTTAGAAGGGCCAGAAACACAGAGCTGGCTGTTTCTGCACCTGTAGTTTCCTCTTCTGCAGAGAATAGAATCCTAGCAGCATCCACCTCTGTGAAGGTTAACACTTCAGTGTCCTCAATGTCAGTATCCATGATAGAGCAGTGAGAACGGTTATAGTTTATAGATCGAAGAAGTGGTACAGTAAAAACCAGAAATTCACTGTGAGTGAGTGAAGACTCAAAGTAATCGGTTTCCAGGGAAGAGGTGTTTCTTTATGGTGGGTGCTTCAACAAAAACAATTCAAATATGAGCAGCTGGAGAGCACTCTCACCTCTTAGGTCAATCTGCCAGGGTCCATGCAGGAGTTGAATAATAAAAATGAACAAATGGCATCACTCACTGGTCCTTTAAATGTGCAATTTATTTTGTGATAACTTTTCCCTCTGATCAATCATACCCTAGTTACATTTGATGTATGCTGTGGTGCTTCAATATATATATGTGGGCTGCTTTGTCACCAATATTAGTACTATTCTGGACATTTGCATGAGTTGCTGCCTGGTGGCTTAGTATGTATGCTTGCCTCGGTTTGATCATGCGGTATATGAACATTAAATTTCCCTACTAGCAGTATCAGCGTGTCTCCGGGATGACAGCTGCTGCTTTGTTTACAGCTGGTCAGCGCAATGACGTACTAGGCGCCGCTCCCGGGACACACGCTGATAGTGCCGCCCCTGTGACATACACTGTAAGTGCGGTCTTCGTTTGAATACATTAGCCTGCTTTGTAGGTATGTCCTAATCAGCTAGGTTTAACATACACTATATACTCATTTTAGTTCAATGTGTTTGATTGTGCACTACATGGGTCCCCTCTAAATAAGTCTGTGCGGATTGCAACCATAACATTATGATGTCTGCCAATAGATATATGGTTTCTGTGGGTTGTGCTGTTTTTCTTTTTCTTTATGTCAGTATCACATACGCTTTTAACATTAACAATCTGTGCAGGCTCTGTGGTAACTTACTTAGGCTATGTCTTTTATTGCTTAAACAGTAGTTTATGCTCTACATGCTATTAATGTTCATTATGATTACAAGTGAAGTGATGAGAACTGTTATGATCTGATGTCATATGTTTACTTGCCTGTCTATTGGGTGAGCTGTGTGGGTGTGTACATTGAGAGGTTGCTATGACATATATATATATATATATATATATATATATATATCATATCTTTGAGCCCATTATTACTTTTGTGTGCAATATTTGTTTTTAATTATTTTTATTAGATAGTGTAAATATGAGTGTAACTATACTTTGTAGTGTATTTTTTATGTGTTTTTTGGTTGGTGAAACAATTAACCAGAGCTCTGAGGATGCTGTAATCATTCTAGTGTAATTTGCGATCGCACTCAAGCAATCGTGTTTACTTTTAACTCATAACACCTGCAATAAACCCCTTTGGCACTCTATGATGAATAGTACACAATGAAGAGGAGCACAGCCAGAGCTGCCCATGTATGGAGCCGGATTCAAGTTGTTGAGTACTAACTTTTGGGGTTTAGCATTAGAGATTTTTTAGGAAGTGGATTTAGGTTAGGGATTGAAAATTAGCTATATCACAGATACCTATTTCAGGGCATATTTTTGGGATAGGGTTTTTTTTGTTGTTTTTTTTTTGCAAACTATCTATATCACTGATGCCTTTTTCAGGGCATATTTCTTTTTGGATAGGGTATTTTTTTTTAGCAAAATAGCTATATAACCTATGCTCTTTTCAGGGCATCTTTCTTAGTTTAGGGTTTTATTTTATTTGTTTATATTTTTTAGCAAAAGAGCTGTATCACAGATGCCCTTTTCAAGCCATCTTTCTTAGAATAGGGTTCTATTTATTCTTTTTTTTTTTTTTACCAAAAGAGATTTATCAATGATGCCCTTTTCAGGATAGGGTATTTATTTATTTTTATCAAAATACCTATATCACTAATACCCTTTATAGGGAATCTTTTAGGATACATTTTTTTAATGTGACTTTGGGGGTAAGTTTGGTTTTAGGATAATGTTTCTTATGCAAAAGTACTAATTGCTACAACTAGGGCACTTCCACACAAATGTCCATTTCAGGACCATTTTTAGAGTAGGTTTTAGTGTTGGTTTGGGTTTTGTATTTTGAGCTGGGTTGTTTTTACAGGGACTTTAGGATAGGTCTTACTGCTTGAGGTTTTTTATTTTTTGTAACGGTGGGTTTTTTATTTTTTGTAATGGTAGGATTTTTATTTTTTGTAACGTTGGGGGTGTTTGGTTAGGGGACTGTTGGGGGTTAGCTGTAAGGAGGTTAGGTGGTATTTTGTTATGGGGGTTGTGGCCATTAGGGGTTAATATTTTAGGCGGTTATTTGCTATGGGGGTTGTGGCGGTTATGGCATTAATAGGTTAGGGAGTTTAAAGTGGTGGGCTATGTGTTAGTTTGGGGGTTAATAGTGTAATGGGGTAATTTGTGTTGGTCTATGTGGTGTTTTAGGGATTAATAGTTTAGCGGGGTAATTTGCAGTGGGTTATTAGAGTAGGGTGCTTATTATAATGCGGGTTAGCAGGTGAGTATTGGTATTAGGGTTTTTTTTTTCAGTTTGCTTGCTCCATTGAAGTCTATGGGGATGTACGTTAACGCGATCACAACTTCGCAAAGTCTATCTTTTTGCACAAACTTTTTACTTCCAACTCATAATACGAGAGCAACCCAATGCACACAAAAGCCTCCGTCTAGCGAAGTTAACGCATGAGTGGGAGCACAAAATAGCCGTCCACTCATAATCTAGCCCTAGATGTTTTCAGTCTGAGTTATCCATGTGTTTTGGAGCTGACTTTAACTATATGTTTAATCCCTTTGCAGGGGTTAGACACTTAGTTAGATGCATATAATAGTGCAATAACAACGCTCCTGTTATGCCTCTACCAATTGTTCAAGATGTTAAAAAGCATGGGGGCGGAGCTAACCGTCAAGCTGGAGAGACGTGTCTAGAGAGAGCTCCTTAATATTTACCTAAAAATAGCTATAAAACAGCCGTTTAAAATTGCTTTTTCTATCTCTAGAGGAGAACTTTCAGTGTTTATACTCCTGCTAGCTGGAAATAGCCTGACTACACCGGGACAGCTGTTATACCCACTAAAAGATCTTAACTTTTCCATACCGGGGCCTGTCCTGATCTGAACTTGGGAGGATACCCGGCAGATTGCTACAACAAAGGCAGAGCACACCAGATATTCCGGCACACGGCCCCACTTGTGGATAAAAGAAGGCTCGACTCAATCGCCACTGCTGCCCGGAGGGTCGGGGCTCCGCTCCGGTGCAGCAGGCTGCAGATAGCGACGGGGCTCCTGAGTGGGATCAGAAATCCAGCGCACACAAAAGCTGCAACAGCTAACGGGACTTACCCCTGGCTGACTATCCCATCTGGAGGTGCGAGAAGATACCGGCCAAGACCAGTGGGCGAGAGCTTGGGAGACCGGAGACCCTGGACTATGCCACAGCTTCCTTGGCGCGAACTGCCGCCATCTTGAAGTGAGGTCTCCCATCAGTGCGCAACCCCTGTGCTCCCGCGGTGCGGGCCTGGTGAAAAGACCATACTATAGGGATCAGGTGAGAAAAGTGATCAACACAGCCTGCGCCCTTCTTACCCTGCCCAGCTGCACACACTTGGCTCGCTCCATGCCTGCCAGCACTTAGAACGCTACGCAGATACCTGCAACATAACCTAGAGTGAAGCCACACGACAGTCTCTTAGTGCAGCACTATACACACTCATTTAAAAGTGCAATAAACTGGGCGACACTCTACTCTATTGCCCCTAACTGTGGGAACTCGTCCTGCCTACTACAGCACGGGGCCACTTAATGTCCATTAGCCCATCTACCTAACACTTAACGGATTAGGCCATTATTACAGCAGGATCCTCTGGCCCATTCTCTGGGGAGCCAGTGCATAACTACCCTATTTTACTCCCTCAAGACCTGGTTTTCCTACAGGGATCAGGAGCCCTGTCTCTATACCCTTACTAGCTGCATTTGCCTTAGACGCCGGGGGGCCTAGACATACCTTATAACTACAATCAGAAATAACAGCCCCACTCCTCATCATTTCTCACCTCACTGGAGGTGAGTCATATCCCCATTCCCTCCCACACTTCGTCAACAGGAGACAAATCCCCTGAGGAGTGTGGTATCTGATAAGAACTGAGATTGCTATATATACCACCCTATACAGCAACTGCTATACTTGTACTTAGAACATATACCATAAAGGACAGTTCTCCCGGGTACCTACCCCCCTACTTCACTAAGTCAAGACACCTGACCTACAGGCGTGCAGCTTACGCTATCTCTGAGAAGGTATTATCTCATTCCTAGAAGATCCAGACTATGACAATATGTAAATAATCCCTAGGAGTCTGTGTCCCCGCCGGCCGATCAATGTTACAGTATTAGCACACAGATAATAAGCAGGTCCTCAGCAATAGCAGAAATCTACCAATAAAGAGTCTCATCTGTAACTGCCACACAATGTCGCAGGCCCACAAACGCAAACAGAAACCTCATTCCACACCCAAAAGAACGGTAGTTGACCACTTTCAACACTGCCCAGAAACTACCCAAGCAAGATCAGAGGATGAATATTCCGACACAGGCAGTGTCTCTGATACCCAGGTTGGTCCAACATTAGTAAAAAAAGCCTCACAGATCCTTGGGACAGATACCTGCTCTAATAATAATATGATGGACACCATGAAAGCACTTCTAGCATCACACCATGAATCTCTATCGAAAAAAATTGACAGGTCACATGCGGACTTGAAGAGCGATATTGGCCTCATTGGAGAGCGAACAGATGCGCTAGAGCACAGGCAGGAGGATCTGGCAATAGATCATACCAACCTTCTTTCCTATTCTCAGTCCTTAGCCATCCAAATTACAGATCTGGAACTGAAATTGGCGGACCTAGAAGATAGGTCACGCCGCAACAATATACGGATAAAAGGCATACCAGAATCCGTGTTACCACAGGAACTTGAGAAGTACCTACAGAAGTTATCCAAAGCAATATTGGGCCCTGCAACAAACAATGAAAAACTAGTAGATAGAGTGCACAGAGCTCTCAGAGCACGATCGGCAGATAGTGGTCAACCAAGAGATGTGATAGCCAAATTCCACTACTACACGTACAAAGAGAAAATACTCAGGACACTTGCCAGAGACAAACGTCTCCCTGAGGAGTATGAGGGATTACAAATCTATCCAGACCTTTCCCCTCATACGTTACAGATCCGTAGACACTACCAACCGTATACCAAAATATTAAGGGAGAACGAGATTTGAAATACAGATGGGGGTTCCTGGTACGGCTTATTATCACCAAAGATAGCAACCAATATATAACCTCTACTCCCCAGCAAACAAGAGAGCTACTGAGGGAACTGGCCTCAGAGCATCAGCACCACCTTGGAAACCCTTACCACAGAGACCCTCTGGAACAGATGGAAGACCCTCTGGATCCCTCAAGAAACTCAGAGACACTATTGGTACACACCTAATTACAGACCCATAGAGCACCTGCTTATGTAAGATACTTTGACTGTATTCCTCTAGGGGGATACCCCTCCATTGGAGGGTATGTCCCTCACAACTTATGAAGATCTCCAGGAGATGAACGGAAAGAAGATGGGTGAGATCAAAACAGTTTTACATGTTCCTTTTTGTGTGTTTTTTATGATGTTAGACACTAGTTAAGGACTCTACTTTTCTCTATCTCTTGGCAAGATTGGCAACAGTGACTCTGAACTATTGCACTACGCTATACATCTACCCAGCCAACTGTGCCATATGTTTTTGTTCTTGAATGAGATTGTCGCGTGTTGCTGTTATGATGCCCTATACCATGTAATTGTTTAACCGACTGCTTATGGATTCTGTTGCGATAACTTTATTGCCCCTTAGATACTGGAAGCAGTTAACTTTAAGCCTAGAAGAGTAGACGTTGGCCACATTTCCTTAATATTATTAGCTCCCCCTACTGAAGGCCTCTGTGTTGGTATAACTGTGTCACATTGTAATATAGGTTTATTAAATTTAATGCTTACCCACAATGCTGTAATGTGCCTAGAACCCCTTGAGCATTAGGGTAAGGATGTAGTCAACAGAATTAAATCCATACTTAATCTTTACCATTGACAGCTTAAAATTAATGCACCGCTATTTGAGAAAGTACCCTACTCTCCAAAATCCATATAGATTATATCCCTTAATAAACACTTGTACTGCTCGGTGATTGGCCACAGGCCCACCACTTAACTTCCCTTGAGTTCCTTAGCTATTAAGTATAGACGTAGTTTGTTGTTCTCGCCTATTGTTTAACGGCCAACGGCGAGTGAGGGAAATCAAACCTACGCTCTTTAGAGAACATGATGCTAGGCCCCCTATTAGTAATCCAACTTACCATGAGCATCACATTGTAACCTTAATGGGGAGATACCAAATAATATATAGGTCCCTATTCGAGACAACTCTGCCTATAATCACACAAGGGGAAGTAACGGATACCTCACCTCCACTTATTTCCTGCTACATAATCCCATTCTGTTGTTTGTTTCTCCTGTTGAGATTACTGTTTTAGCCTTTGAGATATACAGTATTGAATGTGTTATTCCATATACAAATAATTTATCAATACAGTACATATGCCTTTTGCCTATTTTATTCTATTTTGTTTTTATTTATTTTTTTCCTTTCCTCATCTATCTGTTGCTCTTATGAGCTCCACATTGGGCCGGCGGGGCCCTAGACCCCTCTCCGCATAGCACCACCCCCAATAATTTAGCTGTGTCCCTCTGGCATAGACCAGATGGAACACTCATTGCGAAAGTGTACATATATCACTTTTAGACAGTCATAGAGGTTACTCACCTTGCCACACCGCACTTAAAGATATACTGCAGGCTCACACCCCCCTAAGGGAAGAGCGGCTCCCACGCTTTATCTTCAAACCAGTTCCTTACCCCCAGCGATCCCGACAATCCCCTGACCATTGCCATAATGGCCCCAATACTTATAGCTACACTGAATGCGCAGGGCCTAAACTCCCCCACTAAGAGAAAGCTACTGCAGCGCTATGTCCTAGCACACAAATTACATATCTTGTTCCTACCGGAAACCCACTGGTTGGGGGAGCCTCAGCTCTCTGGGATCACCAAACACTACCCGACCTGCGAGATCGCCTCTAATTCCGAAAGCAAAAATAGAGGTGTTGCCATATTAATTAGTAAGGACCTGTCCTACAAACTGGAATATATTGAAAAAGATAGTGAAGGCAGATACCTGATACTTATCTGCTCACTTAATGACACCTTATTTACCCTAGTTTCACTGTATTCACCTAATACCAAGCAAATCCCCTTTCTCCGCAAACTCCTGACGCACATAGACCAGATTAAAAGGGGACACTTAATAGTAGGGGGAGATTTTAACATGGTATGGGACCCCTCCAAAGACAAACAATCTACCCTCACGACACACTCAGATAGGAATCTTTCATCCACCTCCAATGCTTTCCGGAAACTCATCTACCAACATAATCTATATGATGCATGGAGATGCCTGGCGCATAGAGGAAACATCCTCCCTAAAGACAATACATATGGATGCCTGGGAGAGAAACTTACAGCTAACATTTACAATTGAGACCTGGAATAAAGCCATTAGCTTAACGAAAAAGGCAACTCATTGCATTACCTTATATGAACTATACTTTAAAGTAATTACCAGATGGCACTTGGTACCTACTAAGCTGCGGAGGCTCTTCCCCGGGCATTCACAGCAGTGTTGGAGAGGGTGTGGAGAGCCGGGGTCCCCCCTACATGTCTGGTGGACATGTCCTGGATTAGCAGACTATTGGAAAAAGGTAGAAAAGGTCTGCAGAGATCTAGGATTAACGACGGCCCTGAACCCTGCACTGGCCATACTACATCTGGAACTTGACAGAGTACCCAAGAGTAAACAGAGCCTTCTGATATATATCCTCATTTCTGCCAAGCTCCTTATAGCTAGGAACTGGAAGAAGAGCCAACCCCCAAGAATGCAGAGCGTATTGGAAGGTGTAAATTACATTAAGAATATGGAAAATTTTGTAGCCAGAGAGAGAGGGCAACTGCAAAATTATTGTCTTATCTGGGAACCTTGGGAGTCTATGTTAAACCGCCCAACCGATACCTAGATATCCATAAAAGCTAGGATATACCTCCTCCGGTCCCTCCCTTATGCCCCTTAACACCACTCCCCTCTTGAAACGGCGCTGTCACCTCAGAATCTCCCCCTTAACCTGGACACCCCCCTATTGAAACAGGCCTGCAATAAGACAATATAGAAAACGGAGCCCGCGCTGCAAACCCACAGATAGACGGAGAGGGGTCTGGGAGTCCCCCCACATTAACGACCTAATATTATTGGGAGTCTGCAGTATAATATAGTATAGTATAGTATAATACCGTCTCTTAACCCTATTGATATGTGTCCTCTATTGACTGATTTATTACCTTAAAGATTACACCAGTGTAGATTGTTGTTATGAGATTATGTTCTAGAAAAACCACTGTATATACACGAGATACCTCTGTAAAAACGAGGACTTTAATGTTGGGAAAGACTGTCGACCTCACTTGTCAATCAATCTAGCCAACTCCCACATTCATTTTTGTATCTTTCCTGCAAAATTTGTTGTTTGTATACTGCTATTGCCTTAACTGGGAAAGATTGTTTGTTGAAATTACGTCCTCAATAAAAAGCTTTGAAACAAGATGTTAAAAAGCAGTTAGCTGCAAGGACACACTTTCTGGAGCTGAGCCTAGATTCCATCTAGTGACCCCTTTGTTCCTGGCTCTCTGTCCTGCCAGATCATCACTAGGGTAGGTTTGTTTGCTGGATTCTTTACGTTAAGTTATTTTTTTTTTTTTTTACTCTTTGACTCCACCTTCTGTTTAGGGGTTGGTAATTGCAATCTCATCCGCCTATAAATACCTCCCCTAAGTCTGAACCACTGTATAGAGCTTGACTCTGGGTGCTTTTTTCGTGAATTTTTTTTTCATTTGGATTTTTTACCTTTGCATTAATTTTTTCACCATTCTTTTGCCTGCCAATTTTCCTTGTTTGTTGCTCTTTGCCTGACCTCGACACTGATTTTGTTATTTTTACTTTTTGACGTGTAGTCACTTACAGCATTATTGTCCTTCACGCTGCCTTTCCACGTAACGCTGGGATAAAAAAGACAATTGGCCAGGAAATTGGTTTGGCAGCTGTGCAGGACATAACAACAGATCCTATATATTATCTGTTTGAACTTTTATAAACCATTTAATAAAAACCCTTTGAATTATTTGTTTAACAGAAGCCTTCCAAATTGAAAACAATTTATAGCCACTCAAATTTAAGAGTGTACTTTTCTTCTCTTTCATGTCCTCTTCCTAGCTGTTGTTTTTGGGGAGCTCTACAGTCTAAAAATATTTTTAGTTTCATATTTTTCCAAATGAAAAACAGCAGGTTGTAACCTCAGACATTTAATTAAAGCCTGTACGATACAATTCACATCTCTAAAGTCATGTGTTTTGTGTGACAGAGTTACAGTCAGCAAAAAAAAAAAAGAAAACATTCCTCCATAGTAGAGCAATTTGTTATTGATGTGGTCAAAGGGAATAGAGTCTGCACAAGTTGCCAAATTTTATATTTATAAAGGTCAGCTTTTTTTTTCCGAAGATCCTGCTCTTGAGGAAACTGTATATTCAAGTTCATTTCCATATTATTATGCGACCCTGCTGAACTTCTTACGCAGGCAAAACAGGCAGCTATTGATCTGTTCCTCTGGGTGTATTTAATAATGGACAGCAGAATTAACTATACATATTGCTTTATTCATTTATCAAATTCCTTTATTTAAATGTCTATGTTTAGATAATATTAACCAATTACATTTACAGATTTACAAAAGGTCGTGCTGTAAAAGTAAATCTACAGCACCAGCAGAATAAGAAAATAAATAAAACAATGTAAAACACATTAACAAAAAATAGCTTTTCTAAAAGTCAGCTAAAATTGACTAGCAGTAAGGGCATGGAAGTATTTATTTAAACAGGGATATTAAAATATTTATAGACCAGAAGATTAGTAACAATTTTTGAAAGGATTTTGGAAGCTCAGTCCAAAAGGTCACACAAGCACAACTAGAAATACATCTCCTGGAAAATGCAATCCACACGTTGCTGAACCACAAACTAATGTTAACAATTGAATTTCCTGTAAAATGTTTTATTCATTTTGTTGGGGTAGATAAAATGTAGCAGTTTATTCAGATTATTTATTTTGACCACATTTCTTGTAAGTTAACTCTAAAAATGTTGTTTTTTTTTCACTGCCCATATAAATCTGGGGTTTATCCTGAAGTTTTCATAACTATGACCCTATAACATCCTAATGGCTGTGTGATTAGTAATAGTTCTCATTTGTATCTGTCCCTAACTGGCAACATCAAAGGATAAAAGATATAACAATTAGGAAATGTTTCAAGGGGTGGGTCCCAGGACTGCCAAACAAATGCAGATTTCAATATACTGTATATGTGTGTGTGTGTGTGTATATATATATATATATATATATATATATATATATATATATATATATATATATATATATGTTAAGCTACTTACTTTGCTTAAAGGGGCAGTCTTCTTGAAAATATTTATTGTTTAAAAAGATAATCCCTTTATTACTCATCACCCAGTTTTGTATAACCAATACACTGTTAATACACTTTTTACCACTGTGATTACCTTGTATCTAAGTCAATGCAGACTGCCCCTTAGCTCAGTTCATTTGACAGACTTACATTTTAGTCAATCAGTGCTGACTCATAAATAACTCCACAGGGGTGAGCACATTATCTATCATAAACTATCACTGTCTAACTGTAAAAAAAAAAACTTTCAAAGTGCACTGAGACAAGAGGCGGCCCTAAACAGCCTAGAAATCAGTTTATGATCCTACCTAGGTTTAGCTTTTATCAAAGAATACCAAGAGAACAAAGATAATTTGATGTTAAAAGTTTGATGAAAGTTTAATTTTGACTTGACTTTCTCTTTAATAGAAATTCCCCTCTGCGCACACACATAAAAACATGGTTTTCAGCACAGAGCAAACCCAATAAGCATATGCTGAAAAAAGGAGTTAGCGCTATAAGCACAGATCTAATCAAATAAAATGATAACGCACTAGTATAGTATTCGTGAGTAGGCTATTACTATATAACTCCTATGAAGATGTTAATAGTATAGTGAAATACACTGAAAGGGTGAACAATGTGAAATACTAATTTAGTTTAAACAGTATTATAGTGATCACTATTTAAAAAAAATATATATATATTTTGTTATAGGGCAAATATAAAACAATAAAGGGGGCTGCTGAGTACAATCCAAATATTTAATAGTGTGGCACAACAATGTAATTAAAATAAGTAAATGAGGGACATCTCCCTTAAAACACAGGTAAAAAATGGGGCTTTGCACAAATAAAAACTAAATCTAAAAGCCTAATTGGCATTAAGCTAAGACTGCAACAAGTATCAAGCTAAGTGTAGCATGTTCGGTTATGCAATATAAGCAAATAACATACAGCCAGATTACAAGTTTTGCGTTATGAGTGGTTCGGTAATAACTTGCAAGTTATTTCCACTGCTCACCTTTAATATCGCTGCTATTACAGGTTTGCAAAAACCGGCGTTTGTGGGCAATATGGCAGCGTTGAGCTCCATACCGCACACAAATACAAGCGCTGCTTTGACGTGCTCGTGCACAATTTCCCCATAGACATCAATGGGGAGAGCCAGCTAAAAAAAAGCCTAACACCTGCAATGACGGAGCGTAAAGCTCCGTAACGCTGCCCCATTAATGTCTATGGGGAAAGAAAATGTATGTTTAAACCTAACACCCTAACATAAACCCCGAGTCTAAACACCCCTAATCTGCCGCCCTCAACATCGCCGACACCTACATTACACTTATTAACCCCTAATCTGCCGCCCTCAATGTCGCCGCCACCTACATAAATTTATTAACCCCTAATCTGCTGCCCCCAACGTCGCCGCCACTATACTAAAGTAACTAAACCCTAAACCTCTGGCCTCCCACATCACTAACACTTAATAAATATATTAACCCCTAAACCTAACCCTAAGTCTAACCCTAACACCCCTAACTTTAACATAATTAAAATAATTATAAATAAAACCTACTATTAACTAAATAATTCATATTTAAAACTAAATACTTACCTGTAAAATAAACCCTAAGATAGCTACAATATAACTAATAGTTATATTGTATCTTTCTTAGGTTTTATTTTTATTTCACAGCTAAGTTTGTATTTATTTTAACTAGGTAGACTAGTTAGTAAATAGTTATTAATTATTTACTAGCTACCTAGTAAAAATAAATACAAATTTACCTGTAAAATAAAACCTAACCCGAGTTACACTAACACCTAACATTACAATAAAATTAAATAAATTAAATTAAAAAAATACATTTATCTAAATTACAAAAGTTAATAAACAATGAATTACACAAAATAAAAAAAGAAATGATCAAAAATAAAAACGATTTACTCTTAAGCTAATAGCCCTATCAAAATAAAAAAGCCCCCCCAAATAAAAAAAAAAACCTAGCCTACACTAAACTGCCAATAGCCCTTAAAAGGGCCTTTTGCGGGGCATTGCCCCAAGGAAATCAGCTCTTTTACCTGTAAAACAATACAAACAACCCCCCAACAGTAAAACCCACCACCCACACAACCAACCCCCCAAATAAAATACTATCTAAATAAACCTAAGCTCCCCATTGCCCTGAAAAGGGCATTTGGATGGGCATTGCACTTAAAAGGGCATTTAGCTCTTTTACGTTGCCCAAAACCCTAAGCTAAAAATAAAACCCACCCAATAAACCCTTAAAAAAACACTAACACTAACCCCCGAAGATCCACTTACAGTTTTTGAAGACCGGACATCCATCCTCATCCAGCCGGCGAAGTCTTCATCCAAGCAGCAAGAAGTCGTCCTCCAGGTGGGCAGAAGTCTTCATCCAGACGGCATCTTCTATCTTCATCCTTCCGACGCGGAGCGGCTCCATCTTGCTCCATCTTGCGGCGCGGAGAATCCTCTTCATATGGTCCCGGCCGTACACTGAAGGTTCCCTTTAAGGGACGTCATCCAATATGGTATCCCTTGAATTCCGATTGGCTGATAGAATTCTATCAGCCAATTGGAAATTAAAGGGTAAAAATTCCTATTGGCTGATGCAATCAGCCAATAGGATTGAGCTCACATTCTATTGGCTGATTGGAACAGCCAATAGAATGCGAGCTCGATCCCATTGGCTGATTGGGTCAGCCAATAGGATTATAGCTCAATCCTATTGACTTCTGCCCACCTGGAAGATGACTTCTTGCCGCTTGGATGAAGACTTCTCCCGGCTTGGTTGAGGACTTCTTGCCGCTTGGATGAAGACTTCTCCCGGCTTCATTGAGGACTTCTTGCTGCTAAGATGAAGACTTTGCCGGCTGGATGAGGATGGATGTCCGGTCTTCAAAAACTGTAAGTGGATCTTGGGGGGTTAGTGTTATGTTTTTTAAGGGTTTATTGGGTGGGTTTTACTTTTAGCTTAGGGTTTTGGGCAACGTAAAAGAGCTAAATGCCCTTTTAAGGACAATACCCATCCAAATGCCCTTTTCAGGGCAATAAGGAGTTTAGGTTTATTTAGGTAGGATTTTATTTGGGGGTTTGGTTGTGTGGGTGGTGGGTTTTACTGTTGGGGGGTTGTTTGTATTTTTTTTTTTTACAGGTAAAAGATTTGATTTCTTTGGGGCAATGCCCCGTAAAAGGACCTTTTAAGGGCTATTGGCAGTTTAGTGTAGGCTAGGGTTTTTTTTATTTTGGGGGGCTTTTTTATTTTGATAGGGCTATTATAATAGGAGTAATTGGTTTTTATTTTTGATAATTTCTTTTTTTATTTTGTGTAATTTAGTGTTTTAGTTTTATTGTAATGTTAGGTGTTAGTGTAACTCAGGTTAGGTTTTATTTTACAGGTAAATTTGTCTTTATTTTAACTAGGTAGCTAGTAAATAGTTAATAACAATTTACTAACTAGTCTACCTAGTTGAAATAAATACAAACTTAGCTGTGAAATAAAAATAAAACCTAAGATAGCTACAATGTAACTATTAGTTATAATGTAGCTGGCTTAGGTTTTATTTCACAGGTAAGTATTTAGTTTTAAATAGGAATTATTTAGTTATTAATAGTAGGTTTTATTTAGATTTTTTATAATTATATTTAAAGTGAATGTCAATTTTGATGCTAAAGTGCCCGGTTTTTAAAAATTCTATAAAAACAGGGGCACTTTAATTCATCAAAATTTACATTTCACTCCTGTTGAGAATAAAAACTTACCTTTTATTCTTTACAGCAGCTCCAGCTTCCTCCGGTTGTTGCAAGCCATTTCTGATGTAAAAAATGATGGATGGGTCATCCTCCAATCACGGCTTCCCCCCCGGGGGAATCAGTGTCTGATTCAACACCATGATTGGAGGAAGCCGGAGTCCTCATTTTAGACCCAGGAAGAGGCTTTGCAACGGGTGGAGGAAGCTGGAGCTGCTGTGTAGATTAAAAGGTAAGTTTTTTTTTGTCAAGAGGAGTGAAATGTAAATTTTGATGAATTAAAGTACCCCTGTTATTAATCAAATTTTTTAAAAAACGGGCACTTTAGTATCAAAATTGACATTCACTTTAAGTTAGGGGGTTAGGGTCTTAGGGTTAGGGTTAGGTTTAGGGGTTCATAGGTTTATTATAGCGGCGGAGCGGGCGGACGGCAGATAAGGGGTTAATTATATTTAAATAGTGTTTTTTATGCGGGAAGGCGGCGGTTTAGAGGTTAATAATTTTATTCTAGTGGCGTCGATGTCGGGCATCGGTGGAATAGGGGTTAATATTTTTTTTTTAAGTGGCGGCGATGTCCGGAGCGGTAGATTAGGGGTTAATAATTTTATTTTAGTGTTTGCAATGCGGGAGGGCCTCAGTTTAGGGGTTAATAGGTAGTTTATGGGTGTTAGTGTACTTTGTGACAGTTTAGTTATGAGTTTTATGGTACAGCTTTGTAGCATAAAACTCAAAACTACTGACTTTAGATGGTGGTACGAATCTCCCAGGCAAAACTCGTAATACCGGCGCTATGGAAGTCCCATTGAAAAACGACTTTTTTAAAAGTGCGGTACTGACGTTGCGTGACGGCCAAAAAAGTGTGCAATGGCACACTTGCGTGATGGCCAAAAAAAAGTTTTATGCTGATATTAAATATCTTCATTTTTAAATGAGACAATAAATGAAAGGGAACTGTGTTTATTCCAATATATAATAATAGTATAGGTAAATTTAAATTAGAGGTGCGGACCCTATAAATAACAATTTATATTAAATAGAGAAAGAAAATATAAGGATCAGTAATCCTTATAAAAAGATAGTGATTTCAGCACACTCATTACCCAAATACACTCCCAAACCAAAGGGAGACCTTGCAAATTATTGTTGCACGTGGGAACCTCAGCAGAGACAATGAATAATACTTCCAGACCACCATGTGTTTAAAGCAAAATGTATTTATTAAATACACATAATAAGAAAATAAAAAATAAAAATAATATAGACTTTCAATGAGAGACGTCTCTAATGGGGAAAATGAAATTGAAGAGCTTGATTTTTTATTATATGGTTCAGAAAAGAGGAAACCTACAACACCTCTATCAGAGGGTAACCCCACAGATTATAATGAGGGATATGTTGCCATGAAAAGTAACTGAGGATCAATGTAGTAACCTCAAAAACGAAAAATATATATGGTTATTTTGAGTCAATAAAGTACATACACATGTGAATATGCAAAGCTTGATTTCACAAGAGGGAACTTACAACACCTCCATCAGAGGGCAACCCCCCAATATCTTACTGGGAATGAGTTGCCATGATACTCAAATGAGGATCTATGTAGTAACCTCTGAAAACAAGCAAGAGAATTTGGTCAAAATAAATACAGGCACATCTGAAAACACATCAGAAAGTGACACGGATATGTTTAAAAGATAACTAAACACAACACCTTAATCAGAGGACAACTTTATCATGAAGGGTATAGTTGTCATGATATGAATATATAAGGATCTATGTGGTAGTTATAGGTATAACATAGAAAAAGAAACAAAATTTTAAAGCAACACAGCAAATGTGTACAAATGTACTGATCTCAAATAAGTAACATAATGTTATAGCATTTGTTGCAATCCTTCGAAATGTAGTTGTTTCCTTTTAAAGTGCTCCGTGTAACCTGAACGGCTCTTAGCAATCTAGCCTTTTTAGTGTGAAAATGTATATATATATATATATATATATATATATATATATATATATATATATATATATATATTGGATTTAGACAAAATATTAGTTATTTATTATGTGGTGACATTTCGGGGTTCGCAGACCCCTTCCTCAGACCAAACACAGTGCAAATGAAAATTGTGACTTTTAAACAACTTAAGCCCCTCCCATCATACAGTGCAAGAAATTGCGCCAAAACCAGTTGTCATGGTAACCAAATGGTTGCCAGGATACCAGTGACTCTTACAAAGTCAAAGCCGCATGGCTAATTTGCATAAGATAGTGACGTGTACAGCGTGGGATCGCTCCGTATACACTGTCACTCTGAATGAATCAGCTGCTAATAGTGTACGTTGAGCAGGCTTTATCCAAATATCGGCATCAGTAAAGAGAAAAACTGGATGTGTGTAAATATAAAAAGTACAATGTAAACAAGGACAATAATATAATAACAGAGAAAGCCATGACAAACGGAGTCTCAAGGAGCCATATACTCCCAAGTTATGTTCACAAATCAGAGCCATAGGGTATAGCTGAGAATGGATGTTAATATATGTGTGTATATGCAAGCTCAACATTACCAATCATGGAAAATATAGATTAGAAAGACCTCAATGGATATTATTAATAGATACTATTGATAGACACTATTGACACTATATCCAGAGCACAGTAAACAATCACTATGTGGTGTGTCAGATCATCTTGTGTGAGACAAAATCAATGTAATTAAGACACACTCTATAAGTAGTACAGACATACTCTATATGTAGAGAATAGCCAGTAGTAGTGTCCCGCTCACAGTCTGGGGCACACATGGTGGCATAGGAATTTATGGTTGGTTTATTTTCTTTTTTTTATTTATTTATTTTATTTTATTAGGGGAAGATGTCTCACAGACTTTCCAATTTTGACTAGGTAACCTATTTGTCCACTATCCCTGATGTTGAGGTCAGCTTTACTTCCATTTCCTTGCCAACTATCATACATCATGTTGAGGCTTGGAGTTCTGTCCATGCCTATATGTGAACCTAATCTTAGGTTTTAATCACGGTTTACTTTGAAAATCAATTGTTAGTTTAATTAAGTCTTTGATAAATAGCTAAGTGTGGCTAGGGGTAGTTAAGGCCACGTGTTCCAGAAAAAGCAATCAAATCATTGCCAGAAGTTGATAAGATCATATTCTCTGTTAAGACCTAGTGGTTGACTAGTTTTAAGGGTGAGAATCCAAAAGACCTACTGTTTTGCCAACAGGAGATCTCTGCTACCCCCACGCTTTGTCTGGGAATGTGGTCAACAATGGTCCACCTCAACCCTTCTGGATTTTTATTGTGTACATATTTAAAATGTGAAATAAGGGGTGTAGTCAGTGTGCCAAAGTGTGTTAATACTATTTATTATAGGGTTCTTTAGGCGGATTAGGGGTTAATAACTTTATTATAGTAGCGGTGCGGTCGGCTCGGCAGATTAGGGGTTAATAAGTGTAGGCAGGTAGAGGCGACGTTGAGGGGGGCAGATTAGAGGGTAATAAATATAATATAGGGGTCGGCGGTGTTAGGGGCAGCAGATTAGGGGTACATAAGGATAACGTAGGTAGAGGCGCTTTGCGGTTGGCAGATTAGGGGTTAATTATTGTAGGTAGCTGGCGCCGACGTTGTGGGGGGAAGGTTAGGGGTTAATAAATATAATATAGGGGTCGGCAGTGTTAGGGGCAGCAGATTAGGGGTACATAAGTATAACGTAGGTGACGGTCGGCAGATTAGGGGTAAAAAAAAAATTAATAGAGTGGCGGCGATGTGGGGGGACCTCGGTTTAGGGGTACATAGGTAGTTTATGGGTGTTAGTGTACTTTAGAGCACAGTAGTTAAGAGCTTTATAAACCGGCGTTAGCCCAGAAAGCTCTTAACTACTGACTTTTTTTCTGCGGCTGGAGTTTTGTCGTTAGATTTCTAATGCTCACTTCAGCCAAGACTCGAAATACTGGCGTTAGAAAGATCCCATTGAAAAGATAGGATACGCAATTGACGTAAGGGGATCTGCGGTACGGAAAAGTCGCGGCTGAAAAGTGAGCATTAGACCCTTTAATTACTGACTCCAAATACCAGAGGGCGGTAAAAACCAGCGTTAGGAGCCTCTAACGCTGGTTTTGACGGCTACCGCCCAACTCTAAATCTAGGCCTATGTCACCACATTGCAAGAAATTTGTCACCAGCATTTGCCACTTTGAAACTAGATTGCAGCATTAAGCAATCTAATTCCTGACCCGAGTGATGTAAGAGGAGTCACGTGGGTTTAGAAGAGAGCCGCATCCAGGTCACCACCCGAAGCGCTAGAGCGCTAAAGCAGAGGTTTGCCGCAGAATCTGCTCCCATCTGAGGAACAACTCAAATATTGTGATATATTGAAGGCACTGTTTTACCCCTTAAATAGGTCACTAGGAGCTCTATTGACCCCTGAATCGGAGGAATTTACCAAGAGTTTTCTATCAGCTAGCACGCTTGGTATTTGTTTTTATTTTGAACCCCAGACTTTGTTTTATCTCTTGAGACTATGTTATTTGCTTATATTGCATAACCGAACCTGCTACACCTAGCTTGATACTTGCTGCAGACTTAGCTTGTTGCCAATTAGGCTTTGCACAATTAGGCTTGTGCAAAGCCCCATTTTTTACCTGTGTTTTAAAGGAGACGTCCCTCATTTACTTTTTTTAATTACATTGTTGTGCCATACTATTAAATATTTGAATTGTACCCAGCAGTCCCCTTTATTGTTTTATATTTGCCTTATAACAAAAAAAATATATATATTTTTTAATAGTGATCGCTATCATACTGTTTAAACTTAATTAGTATTTCACATTATTCACCCTTTCAGTATATTTCACTATACTATTATCATCTTCATAGAAGCTACAGTAATAGCCTACTCATGAATACTATACTAGAGTGTTATAATTTTATTTTATCAGATCCATGCTTATAACGCTAACTCCTTTCAGCATATGATATTTCTTGTTTTTCTTTGAGGGGAATCACTGAGTTTAGCAGAATCTTTATATCCTTAAGCACTTCTTCCTTTTCTCTTTTCCAAACCCAATAATCATGCCATGTGCATGTCAGGAGTCATCAGGTCAAGAAAATAACTTCTGTTTATGCAAAACCAATAAACATCAAAATCCAATAGTTTTTTTTCCAAAGGCTTTTCAAGACCCGGTAGATCCTAATTTTTTTTAAGCAACAAGCACTTCTTGGATGACTTATTAGAAACCCTACATCAATTTTTACACTGCCTGTATCTCCAATTTGAGCAGTCACATGTCACTTAACATTATCAGAGATGTTTTAAAGGTTCAATACAATGAGGTTTTTATAAAAATAAAATAAGAAATGTAACACATTTACAATTATTTTACCCTTTGTTGTGTACATAAAGGAAAAGCACATATTCTTGGGTAATCAACATTGGAGAGTTGTATTAATATTATGAGTTTAGAAATAACCCACATACCCACATACAGCAACTAAACCCTATCCTCAATATTGCCACCAATCCACCCACTACATCAAATACCCACAATTGTATTTAATGTATCACTGCCATAAACCCTGCTGTTTCTCCATCCTAAACACCCATCATTACACTTTATCAACAAGAAGAGATTGACTTAATACCAAGCCCTCTCTTTAATTCAAAATGGCTTTTTATCAATAAAAAAGGAAAAATATACCACTTCCACAGAAAATGGTGAATTTCCTTACATTCTTCAGCCATTTTTGAGGAAATGAATTAATACTTGGAAACTACTTATTCAGTCTGTATTTTAAATTTTAGACTGTCAGAATACACTTATGCTCTGAGATAAAAATGAAACATTGTTGACTCAAGATCGAAGACCAAAATTGACTATGCTGTCTTATAGATAATATATTGGAGATGGGTCTCTTGGTCATTGGTTAAAGAAGGTTGTGTTAGAGAATACATTTCAGGTCCATTCATTTTGAGGTTCATTAGGGTATGGCAATAGTGAGTCTTACCCAAATATTGAAGCACTTGAAAGTGAAGCAGAAAACTGTAGAAAGCTGAGTATAAAATATCACCTGAACCTCTCTATGTAAAAAAGGAAGATAATTACCTCAAAATCTCCTAAGCATTTACAACCCATTGTAAAGAGATGCAGGTACAGGCATGTTATGTCCCTATTCAGTTTAAGGAAGTTTACTATAAAATCTCCCGAGATTTCAGTGAAATCTCATGAGATCACAGCATAGCAGAGCATGACCTCAGCACTGCTAATGCTGATAGGCTATTGTTTGCTGTTTTTTTTTGCAGCTGGAAAGTAGCTGAAGTATAACTGTTAGTAGAGAACTTACTCTGGTGAGCTGAAGACATTTTGAGGTAAAATATCTTCCTTTTTTACATAAAATGTTCAGATTCTATTTTTTGTCAGCTTTTTACAGTTATGTTGTATAACT
Source organism: Bombina bombina (assembly GCF_027579735.1). Lineage (NCBI taxonomy): Eukaryota > Metazoa > Chordata > Amphibia > Anura > Bombinatoridae > Bombina > Bombina bombina. The sequence continues at coordinate 912,769,236 of NC_069499.1, forward strand.
TTCAAGTGATTTAGCATATGGATATTATGTCCCTTTAAGACTTATGGTATTTCTTAGAGAGAAGGGTGGGTAAGTTGATCGGCATGGGGTAAGTGTTATAGGTAGTATAAGCTTTAAATGTTTTTAAAGCAGTTAGAGAAACTACAAGGCAGGTTAGCTACAGTAGCAGTGGGCAGTAGTTGTTAATTACAATGAGCGTTGCTGCAAATAGTGGAATTGTGTTGGGCGGGGCAGGATAACATTATAATGATAAAACACCATAGTGTATGGGGTTAATTTAAATCTTAGTTATTGATATTAGCACCAAGGTGATTGGTTTAATTATTGATTTTTACATTTGTGATATTTTAATATTATTATGTCAATAGAGTTATACATTTGCAGAAATACACAGTGCACAGGTAAATCATGAGTGTTTCTTAGCTCAGAGACATATTAAATTGGTACTTAAAACAATAAACCCTAATATGATGTAATAGTTCTTGCCTATTTAATGATCTGCTTGTTACTGTCAGGGCATATTGTAATGTGCCTCTGAGCACAGACACTCAGTTGTAATTTATTGCCTGTGCACACAATTCCTTGTGTCAAGTCTGTATGTATCCTCAATAAAGTATGAATGAAATCGCTTTAAAGTCTAAAATTCCAGAAAATTAGAAAAAATATTGAGGGTAAACACAGTGTGACATTTCCTAAAAATGGACCATGATGAACATTGAAACAGTATATCATTCACTTAGCACTAAAATACTATTATTTTTACAGATTGCTACACATATCTGCATATAATGTGAGCCTGACTCCTTTTGATAAAAGCGTGTAACTGCAGAACAAAATAAATCAAGGTCATTAGAGTTTCATTTTGAAAACACTTTTTGCTTTTATAAACTGGAAGCAATGTGCTCAAATAAAAGTGAATTAAAGATTGAATATGTTTATATTGCTACATGTTAGACACAATAACAAATCTCTGGGCTTGTATATATTTTTTGAGCATCAGTAAACCATCAAACAATATTTGTGAACGATAACCATGCACGATATCTGATTGTGTATAAGTAAAACTAATAAGCGCTTCTCATTTAAAAGAGAAAACATGAAACAGAAGATCACATCTGATTCCCCTTAATGCTTAGATCTTCTGTCTTCAAAAGCGACAGAGCCAAGGAACTCAGGTGTTTGCAAATCCCCCTCATCAACTCCAGCTGGTGTGAGTATCAGATGGTGTTTGCATTCTATATTAAATCCACATAGCATTTGTAAAGCAAGTTGTGCTTCTTGGTTTGGTTGTTCTGTGATTGCTGATTTTATTTTATTCCTAATTGTTTTGCTATTTATACAGTTCACAGTATTGATTAATATATATGAATATACATTTTTGTTAGAATATTGAATACATATTATATTAGTTGTTGACATGTTTATTAAAAAAAATTAGATCAGATTAATTAGATCAGAAGCGATTTATGCTAGAATTATTAACTTAGAACACATGAAAAATACATGAAAAATTCCAGTTAGACACATAATACTATCTAATAAAATTATTTTTAAACAAATTGCAAAATAAAGTTTTAAGGGCTCAAAGATATGAGGTCTCGGGTGTTAGAAAAAAAGGTCTGCAAAGGGCATTAACATAGAAATACATACATACATACACATGTCTAAATATGTATATGTTTCCTGAGGCAGGAAACGCGTTAGCTGCGGAGTGTGTTTGTATGCTGTGCCGCTGTTTTAATGTCTGTACTCAATAAATTGAACTTTTAACCACTGGAATCTCTCCCTACCTTTTTCCTTACTTGGACAGCAATATTGGTGTTGGTTGCTTTGTTCTTGATTGAGAGGATTTTGGAGAACCTCAGCTGACTCAGTAATTCAGAAGCCTATACCAAAGAATATGTTCCGATGTGAAAGGGAGGCTGCATGCGATTTGTGAAGCAGGTGATACAAACAGCTACACAGAGGTTAGCGATTACTGTGGGAACACAGAGGATACATATGGAGCAAACTTCTATCGCTCTTAGATCACCACCGGTGTGGTAAGCTTTACGTTTATGTACTACTTGGGATGTTTATGTGAAGTATCTTACTATCCGCATAAGTGGGACTCTGAAATAGAGTTGTATTCACGAAGGAAGCCTATATATTGGCACTTTACACTCGTAATATCTCTTTAAATCTATAAAGACATATATATATATTTATATGTATGTATGATGTGTACCTGATCCGGTCTTGGAGTGCAGTTCCCTTCCATGTTTTGTATTTTCTATGGGTGATTACAGCCACCTGTGCACCCCTTCTTTGTTCTCAGTTTGTTTGGCTCTGTGAGCTCGCATGATGGTGTGCCTGTGTTAGGGACTCAGGCTATGGAAAGGACCTTGACGTGGTGCCTGAGCTTTCCCATTTGGCCAGATGCGGTGACTAACCTTTCCAGTTGTGATTTTATCTTAGCTGTGAGCTAGCTGGTAAGTGCTGGGTGTTTCTATGTGTTGTATTACTTTTTATTTGTAATCTCCCTTGGTTCTTGCACCCATTCCGGACTGGGGTTAACTGCCTGTGGCTCTGGTGACATCACAGCTTTTTTGGAGTGCTATTTAGCACCCAGGGCTGGATGTTGCTGAGTCACAGGATGTGTACCTGATCCGGTCTTGGAGTGCAGTTCCCTTCCATGTTTTGTATTTTCTATGGGTGATTACAGCCACCTGTGCACCCCTTCTTTGTTCTCAGTTTGTTTGGCTCTGTGAGCTCGCATGATGGTGTGCCTGTGTTAGGGACTCAGGCTATGGAAAGGACCTTGACGTGGTGCCTGAGCTTTCCCATTTGGCCAGATGCGGTGACTAACCTTTCCAGTTGTGATTTTATCTTAGCTGTGAGCTAGCTGGTGAGTGCTGGGTGTTTCTATGTGTTGTATTACTTTTTATTTGTAATCTCCCTTGGTTCTTGCACCCATTCCGGACTGGGGTTAACTGCCTGTGGCTCTGGTGACATCACAGCTTTTTTGGAGTAGATTGGGGTTTGAGAAAAGTGCCTTCACATTCTAACTGGAGGGATACCTCTACCCTTTATTTGGATAGGATATCCTTCCTTTCTCTGAGATTTTATAGCAGCCACCACAGGATCCCCTACCTACCTTGCAACTGATCTCATAATCAGCGCTAACCTGGTTTTGTAGGGTTTAGCCCATACAAACCACCCCCACTACTATATATATATATATATATATATATATATATATATATATATATATATGTGTGTTTGTGTAATTGCAGACATATGTACACACATATAGACATATATAGAAGTGGATTGGAGCCCTTTGCAGTTAAGTAGATGAAAACATGTAAAAGCATATGTATGCAATATTTATATTTAATAAAGTGTTTAACTTTGTATTTACTGTTAATATTTCATATTCCAGTGTTCTGCACATAGATTAATATGTTCTAATTATTTTTAAATAGATATATATATATATATATATAGCCAGGAAAAAATGCACTCTCAGGACTTTCACAAATAAGTTACTTTTATTTCTGGGAAATAAAAGTAACTTATTTGTGAAAGTCCTGAGAGTGCATTTTTTCCTGGCTAAATATTTCTTACAAAATTGCACCCAGGCAGTTTTCCTTTGTGGGCGAGTTCTGGTGTTTTGGATATATATATATATATATATATATATATATATATATATATATATATATATATATATATATATATATATATATATATATATATATTTGTACATATCTATACTTATATATATGATTAAACATATGTTGGGAATATGCAAAAAGCTTTCTTCTATATCTAAACAAAAAAAAATGTATTTAAGGATGAACTCCCCACTCCTAAAAGTAACTATTTTTGTTTCTTGAAAACACAAGACTTCCCCTTTAAATAATTTAATTCTATCAAAAATATCCATATTACAGTTAAACAGCTTTTTAATCCACTGGTAAAAGCAGAATTTTAGCTGCTTAGTAGCTGTTAAATAAAAAAAATACATAACATACTATTACATGTGTTATTTTTCCTATTTTACTTGCCAAAGCATTTTTAGAAAAAACTAAAGACCAAAGGTTTGCACAAAAACATACTATAATATCACTATCGATTTTAGTATAGCTGTTGTATTCCATTGATATTTTGGGGCCTATTTATCAAAGGTCTTACGGACCTGATCCGGCAATGCAGATAAGGTCCGTAAGACCTCGCTGAATGAGGAGAGCAGTACGCTCTCCGTATTCAGCATTGCACCAGCTGGTTCAACGCCGCCACCTGCAGACTCGCGGCCAATCGGCCGTCAGCAGGGGGGTGTCAATCAACCCGATCGTACTCAATCGGGTTGATTTCATTAAAGCAGGCGGACAGGGTTATGGAGCAGCGGTCTTTAGACCACTGCTTCATAACTGCTGTTTCTGGCGAGTCTGAAGACTCACCAGAAACACTGGCCCACAAGCTCAGTTCGGAGCTTGATAAATGGGCCCCTTTATCTCTCTCTATTTAGATTTTGTGGTTTGGTAAATCAATTAAAAAACATTCATACTCATAATACATTTAAATCCTCAAGATTTTTCTTTATGCTTTTAAAAATATCTCAATAGTACACCGAAAAGTTTTATTTCTTTGAAGGGACATAATACTCATATGCTAAATCACTTGAAACTGATGAAGTATAGCTGTAAAAAGCTGACAGGAAAATATCCCCTGAGCATCTCTATGTACAAAAGGAAGATATTTTACCTCACAATTTCCTCAGTTCAGCAAAATAAGTTCTGTGTAAAAAGTTATACTTCAGCTGCTGTCCAGCTGCAGGTAAAAAAAAAATGAAGAAATGAACAGCAGCCAATCAGCATCAGCAGTGCTGAGGTCATGAACTCTTTTACTGTGATCTCATGAGATTTTATTTAACTCTCATAAGATTTCATAGTAAACTTCCTTAAACTGAATAGGGAAATAATATGAGTGTGCACAATGCTCACTCTCTTGCCTGTCCGGGGACAGATATGCTGATTTGCTGCTTAAAGTCCTTTACAATGGGGTGTGAATACTTAGGACATTTTGAGGTAAAATATCTTTCTTTTTCACATAGAGATGTTTAGTTGATATTTTCTAGTCCGCTTTTTACAGCTATGCTGCATCACTTTCAAGTGTTTCAACATTTGGGTCCCTTTAACCTTTTTGCCATGGGACCAGTTCCCTTTGTGTCGACCTTCACAAGGACTTCCAAGGCTATAGCAGCGAGCATCTTGAGACCTTGCTATACCTGCATGTCTCAGACAGTGAGGCATTTGCTCCTCTAGCCCTGGAGTTCTTACAATGGCCAACATAGAGGGTACAGCGGCTATCACAAAAAGGTTGACTAAAATATATATAGTATCATATATTATCTAGTGTTCCAACCATTTGCAGTAGATATACATTACTGATGATGCATTTTGTGGTTGCTCTAAAAGTTTTCATTGGCTAGCAGAAGAACAAATAGCAATAAAAAATTGCTTATTTAGGGCCAGATTGCAAGTGGAGCAGTATTTTGCACTTCTGCTAGAGTGCTAATTGTGCTAATTGCGCTCATATTATGAGCTGAAAGTAACAAGTTATCATGCTCACGCTAACTCGACAAAAACAATTAGCTTACTAACACAATTAGACGATTGTGCAAACCATAACCTATCCTCCCATAGAAGTCAAAGGAGAAAAAAAGTGGAAAAAAGACGAATTGCGGCTAACCCGATCACATGTTTTCATATGTAAACTCCCGACCGCGTATTCACATATGCGCTAACCGTATTCACATATGCGCTAACCCAAACTCATATTCTCATATGTGCTTACCTGATCGCATATTCTAACGTGCACTAACCCAACCGCCTATTCACAAGTGCACAAATCCGACATGAAAATATAAATTTTTCACATTCCAATGTTCTTCACATAGAAGAATATGTTCTATGTATTCATAAATACATATTTATATAAATATATATATATATATATATATATATATATATATATATATATATATATATATATAAAATGGTATTTTGGTACAATATATATCTCTGCCTATATATATATATATATATATATATATATATATATATATATATATATATATATATATATATATATAATTATATATAGGTATAGATATATATAGGAACATATTCTGCTATGTGCAGAACATTGGAATGTGAAATATTTACAGTATATAAACACTGTAACACTTTATTAAATATGAATATTGCAGAAATATGTTTTTTCATTTTTTTATCTACTTAATTGCAAAGGGCTTCATTGCACTTCTATACATACTGTATATACACATATAAATGCATATACACAAACACATATATACATATATATATATATATATATAAAGTGACACTTTTTATTTTCGCAATACAGTTAAAGGGACACTGAACCCTAATTTTTTCTTTTGTGATTCAGATAGAGCATGACATTTTAAGCAACTTTCTAATTTACTCAAATTATCAAATTGTCTTCATTCTCTTGGTATCTTTATTTGAAATGCAAGAATGTAAGTTTAGATGCTGGCCCATTTTTGGTGAACAACCTGGGTTGACCTTGCTGATTGGTGGATAAATTCATCCACCAATAAAAAGGTGCTATCCAGAGTCCTGAACCAAAAGAAAAGCTTAGATGCCTTCTTTTTCAAATAAAGACAGCAAACGAATGAAGACAAATTGATAATGGGAGTAAATTAGAAAGTTGCTTAAAATTGCATGCTCTAGCTGAATCACAAAAGAAAACATTTGGGTTCAGTGTCCCTTTAACCACAGCTCTGAGATGGCGGTAATCATTCTAGCGTAAATTACGATTACACTTTAACCTATGCCCAAACGATAGTGGAAACCCGATATTGCTTGCACACAAGGGGCATTTAAGTCATTTTTTATTCATGCATATAAATGAAATATTTTAAAAAGCTAGCCGAGCAAGATCACAAGTTGTGTGGCAATGCTTTACCGCTTGAAAAATGGCCTTTGCGTGTGGAATGGTCAGCTACTTGATAATACAAGTCATGCGGTATGGCTGTACCGCGATTGTTATAGCCTATATCGCAACAATCCATTCCGCACTCAAAAACCTGTAGTTATGTGTTTTGCAAAATAAAAAAGTTTCACAAAACACATCAAAAATATGTTACAAAGTACACTAACACCTATAAACTACCTATTAACCCCTAATCCTCTGCCCTCCCACATTGTGACTACTAAAATTAATTTATTAACCCCTAATCTGCCGTCCGTCCCCCATGGGGACGGCAGATTAGGGGTTAATAGGTTTATTTAGGTAGTCGCAATGTGGGGGGGCGGCAGATTAGGAGTTAATACTTTATTTTAGTAGTTACTAACACAACAGCTATATTGCACAACTTGTAATCTTGCTCGTCCTTTGCTATAAAAATATGTATTGTTTTGAAGGTTTGAGACATTCCTTTTGAAATACCTCATGAAAATGTGTTTATCTTGCTATCCTTACTATAGCCAATCATGGACAAATTTAAATGAGCTCCTGCACATACTAACCAATCAACGTGCATCATGTAGGAGTGTCAGGACTCCTGCATCTCTTGGGGTAATGGAAACACTGCAGCTTTTAAATTACAGGAAACACAAGTAAAATTAATAATGACTAATTGTTTATTAATGAATCACAATAAATAATACATTGCAAATTGTTTTAATTATGCATAGTTTGAGTTTAATGTTCCTTTAATAAAATCTACCCTATAATGAATGACTTTTTTTTTTTCTTTTTCAATTCTAAGGTTGTTCTAAATTTTACCAAAGCATTACATTATTGAGGAAAAATACCTATAATTACAACCAACATGATATTATATAGCGAAAGCTGATGCATACTAACTTGAGGGCTTGGATATCGCGACCGCATTATCTTCTCCCCATAAACTTCAATGGACCCCGCAAACTGAAAAATAACACTCATCGCTTGCGGCATGCTAACTCAACAACATGTTAGACCAACCTTGCTAACCCAAAGGTAGTTATGAATATTTAATATAGAAGAAAATTTGAGATATATATATACAGGGAGTGCAGAATTATTAGGCAAGTTGTATTTTTGAGGATTAATTTTATTATTGAACAACAACCATGTTCTCAATGAACCCAAAAAAACTCATTAATATCAAAGCTGAATAGTTTTGGAAGTAGGTTTTTGTTTGTTTTTAGTTATAGCTATTTTAGGGGGATATCTGTGTGTGCAGGTGACTATTACTGTGCATAATTATTAGGCAACTTAACAAAAAACAAATATATACCCATTTCAATTATTTATTTTTACCAGTGAAACCAATATAACATCTCAACATTCACAAATATACATTTCTGACATTCAAAAACAAAACAAAAACAAATCAGTGACCAATATAGCCACCTTTCTTTGCAAGGACACTCAAAAGCCTGCCATCCATGGATTCTGTCAGTGTTTTGATCTGTTCACCATCAACATTGCGTGCAGCAGCAACCACAGCCTCCAAGACACTGTTCAGAGAGGTGTACTGTTTTCCCTCCTTGTAAATCTCACATTTGATGATGGACCACAGGTTCTCAATGGGGTTCAGATCAGGTGAACAAGGAGGCCATGTCATTAGATTTTCTTCTTTTATACCCTTTCTTGCCAGCCACGCTGTGGAGTACTTGGACGCGTGTGATGGAGCATTGTCCTGCATGAAAATCATGTTTTTCTTGAAGGATGCAGACTTCTTCCTGTACCACTGCTTGAAGAAGGTGTCTTCCAGAAACTGGCAGTAGGACTGGGAGTTGAGCTTGACTCCATCCTCAACCGGAAAAGGCCCCACAAGCTCATCTTTGATTATACCAGCCCAAACCAGTACTCCACCTCCACCTTGCTGGCGTCTGAGTCGGACTGGAGCTCTCTGCCCTTTACCAATCCAGCCACGGGCCCATCAAGACTCACTCTCGTTTCATCAGTCCATAAAACCTTAGAAAAATCAGTCTTGAGATATTTCTTGGCCCAGTCTTGACGTTTCAGCTTGTGTGTCTTGTTCAGTGGTGGTCGTCTTTCAGCCTTTCTTACCTTGGCCATGTCTCTGAGTATTGCACAAGGTCAGAAGGTAGTTAAGCGCTAAGAGCAAGGTTTGTGGGAGGATGTTATATATCTATAGATAAAACTATATATCGGTGTATATAGTGGATATAAAATCTAATACTGGATAGGTGATAAGTGCTGTGTACGTACCAGTATTTGGAAATAAATATATAAAGTGAATAAAAGATAAAGGAAGCAAGGAAAGTACAATTGTGGATACAATTTATTTAAAATAGGTTTAAAACAATATATCAAATATGTGACAGTTAAAACATTTGTATCTAAAAGTATAGGGACGTCTCCCTTATTCGTTACTGTTTAGTAACACTTGGTAAAAGAGATCAAATGGCAGTGTAAAGTACTTGCGTTTTAAATTGCTGTTAGCAACTGTGAGATGAAAATGTATCTCCTTAGATGTTCAGTAGAGATTCGAAGTAGCAGTCGGGTAGCGGCCGCGTTGTATGCGGTTTGGCGTGGCGTTACCAGATGGTATTGATTTGCGCCTTTTTTGTAGCCGGTGTGACGTCACTAAAGCCGGTTGTGTGCGGCGTTTCTGTGGTAGCCCCTATTCCGCAAAAAATTGTGGAAGTCTTGGGGGAGTAAACTGTGGAACTTGGCGGTCAAAATAAATGACTTGATGGTTAAAAGCAGTTTAGGGATGAAATGATCCTCAAATTGTGCTGACTGTGCGGTCGCGATGTAGCGACTAAAAGAGCAGTTTGTTCCCTTTGGTTGCTAGTAGCAACTGGTGGATCCTTTAATGTCGAAAACTTGGCGGTCGTTGAAAACGACTATTGAGGCAGGTGTGTCTTTGCGGTCATTAAAAAATGACTAAGCGTCTAAAAAGTCTTAGAATGGCTTTGCGGTCACTTTATAGTGACTGGGAGATCTTTGCGGTCGTTAGTAATGACTCTGATGTTCCTATATAAATGTGACCAGGCACAAGAACATAGGGTAAACGTCCTCCAAATGTGTAGTATAGTGAAATAAACAAAGGCTAAAAAACAAATAGCACAGTGTCTCAGTCAACGCGTTTCGCCCGTGGGCTTTATCAAGACATGTTGTTCTGTGCTAACATGTGGGTATTTGAATACTAACATCCATTTTCATTGGTGAACTAATTAAACAATTAAAGGTGGAATATGTTGTTCATAGTAAATCAGACTTAAGGTGGAATTGTTCAGTAATAGTCAAACTTTCAACATATAGTACATACATTCAAAAAATGGCAAGATATATATCTAAAGTTGGTAGACAGCGTGTTTAGGTGTTGTTTTTTAAAAAATAGATAAAAAAGGTGTCTAAAATGACAATGTATGTATATATTTATATATTAGACATGAGGAAGAATTAAGAATAGACACACATGTCTGCGAATAATCTGCTTATAAAAAAGGGGTAATGTCTAATTCAGAGTTCAGCCCTGTGGGGTGTAATGTGTCCATATTGTATATCATTTTGGCTTCTAATTTCAGTAGTTGGTTTTCTAAGTTGCCCCCTCTCCAGTTAAGTTTTACTTTTGCAAGGCCCCAAAATTTAAAGTGTTTCAGATTGTTGTTGTGACTTTCCCTGAAATGTGAGTACAAGTGTGTATCAAGATTCCCTCTGTCTATACAGGAGAGGTGTTCCCTAATTCTTTCACGGAGGGTCCTGGTAGTTTCTCCGATGTAATATTTTTTGCACGAACATTCAATGATATAAACCACTCCTTTATCCTGACATCTTATAGTATCTTCTATTTTGAATTTAAAGTTATTAACCTCAATTTCTTTCTTTTTGCAACTGTATTTGCAAGAGCGGCACCCAAAGCATGGAAAAAAGCCAGATAGTTTTTTCCCTTCTAAGTTAATCTCATGGCTCTTTTTTGACAGGGGTTTTAGTTCACTTTGTGCCAGTTTATTCTTTAAATTTTGTGCTCTTCTGTAAATAATTCTAGGCTGTGTTGGTACTTTCTCTCCTATTATTGGGTCTGTTTGTACTAGGTGCCAATGTTTTGTTAGAATTTTCTTAATTAGGTTGCTGTTGTTATTGTAATTTGTAATAACTGATACATCTATTGTGTTTGATTGGTCTTCGTAGTTTAGGCTCGTTTTATCTTTATTCTTGTATGTGAGAAGTGTTTTTCTGTCTATTTTATCTACTTCTTCCTTTGCCGAATTGATAATTTTCTCGTCATACCCTCTTTCTCTAAATTTAGTTTCTAGAATGGTTATTTGTTTCTCATAGTCTGTATGTCTCGAGCAATTTCTTTTTATCCTTAAATATTGCCCTTTAGGGATGTTATTCTTCCACCTTTCTAGATGACAACTGTTATAATGTACAAAATTGTTGGCGTCTACTTTCTTGAAATGTGTAGTGGTTACAATTTGATCATCTATTACTTCTATGTCGAGGTCGAGAAAGATGGCTTTGTTTTTACTGTATGTATATGTAAAGTTGATGTTTCTGTCATTTTTGTTCATATCATCACAGATCTCTATTAGTTCAGATTCTTCCCCTTTCCATATGAATATAATATCGTCTATATATCTTTTGTATAGTACAAGATTTGCACCCAGTCTATGCTGAAGGAAAAAAGATTCCTCCCAGTTACCCATGAAGAGATTAGCATAGCTGGGTGCAAATCTTGTACCCATGGCAGTTCCAGTTTTTTGTAAGTAGAATTTCTCATTGAATGAGAAATAGTTCTGATTAAGAATAAATTGAATGCCCTCTAGTAAAAAGTCTCTCTGCTCTTTAGCCAATGTGTCATCTTTCTCCAAAAAAGTTTTCACAGCTTGGATACCAAATTCATGATTGATGATTGTATATAGCGACGTGACATCGCATGTCACTAATATGTAATTTGGTTCCCATTTTAAATTGTGTAATATTTGTAAAATTTCTGTTGTATCCTTTAAATAAGATGGTAATTTTTTAACATAAAACTGGAGAAACTCATCCAAATATTGGGATAGATTAGAGGTTAAAGAGTTTATCCCGGAGATAATAGGTCTTCCGGGAGGGTTTGTCAGGCTTTTATGTACCTTCGGTAGGTAATAGAATATTGGGATTTTGGTTTGTTTTGGTAACAGAAAGTTATATTCTTTATTGTTCAAGATATTCTTATTTTTAGCTGTATCTAGCATTTTGGATAGTTTGGATGTGAATTTTTTTGTCGGGTCTAGACTTAATATTTCATAGGTAGTGGTGTCTCCTAGTAGTCTGTGTGCCTCTTCGATGTATTGTGTCCTATTCATTATTACGACTCCTCCCCCCTTATCCGCAGGTTTAATGATTATGTTTGGGTCAGATTGGAGGTTTCTGAGTATTGCACACCTTGTGCTTTTGGGCACTGCAGTGATGTTGCAGCTCTGAAATATGGCCAAACTGGTGGCAAGTGGCATCTTGACAGCTGCACGCTTGACTTTTCTCAGTTCATGGGCAGTTATTTTGCGCCTTCGTTTTTCCACACGCTTCTTGCGACCCTGTTGACTATTTTGAATGAAACGCTTGATTGTTCGATGATCACGCTTCAGTAGCTTTGTAATTTTAAGAGTGTTGCATCCCTCTGCAAGATATCTCACTATTTTTGACTTTTCTGAGCCTGTCAAGTCCTTCGTTTGACCCATTTTGCCAAAGGAAAGGAAGTTGCCTAATAATTATGCACACCTGATATAGGGTGTTGATGTCATTAGACCACACCCCTTCTCATTACAGAGATGCACATCACCTAATATGCTTAATTGGTAGTAGGCTTTCGAGCCTATACAGCTTGGAGTAAGACAACATGCATAAAGAGGATGATGTGGTCAAAATACTCATTTGCCTAATAATTCTGCACTCCCTGTTTACCGTATATATATATATATATATATATATATATATATATATATATATATATATATATATATATATATATATATATATATATATATATATAGGTATAAACAGAAATATATAGGAATATCTATTTAAAAATACATAGAACATTTCCCCCTATGTGAAGAACATTGGAATGTAAAATATTTACAGTACACAAACAATAAATGACATTATTAAAATTTATTAGAAATTGTTTTTCAGGTTTTTCAGTATTTGAATGGAAAGGGCTCCAAAGTATATATACATATGTATATATGTGTATACGTGTGTATATATGTGTATATATCAATGTATATACATATAAACACATATACACATAAATACACATGTATACACATATATATACATATTTATACATGTATATGTATGTATATATACATTATATCCATTTCCATTCAGACACCTTAACATATACCATATACCTTTTAACCCTTATAACTTTTTTTTAGTTATAAGGGGTAAGTTGCACAGTGATGGAGAGAAAAGTTTAAAAATATGTGTATATGCTTATATACATATATATTTATGTGTTTATATGCATATATTTCCCAACAAACTCTATTGAATCAGGTTTTTCCCCTAGGTCAGAACCCCCAGGGGGTGGGAGGGACGGCATCAGGCACTCAGGAAACACAAGAGAGATAAAAACTAAGGGGCAACAAAACTCAGAGCAAATACAAATGAATAATGTTATAATTCTGTCTTCAGAGATTTTAACATATGATCAAACTAAACTCTTTGGTTTAGGCTTGGGTTTTGCCCCAACTACACATTTTAACCTATTTCAAACTATGCTAGATATCAATTGTTTCATTAGAAATGTGACTCTCAGAAAACATTTCTCTTCTACTCCAGCTCCATCTCCAGAGTATGAAGGACACTCCACTGCTCAATTACCTGAATTCCAGACCTTTGATGAAGTCTGTGACGTTGTAACTTTACAAGGTCTGGCTCTGGAGAAAGAGAACAATGAGGACAAAGTGAACAGTGGAAAGTCCTTCAAAGAAAAATCCAAATTCTATCCCATCCATACCAGGGGTTCCATCATAGAAACCTTTTATAGCCTTGTGGAGGCTGATTTACAGGCCCTTAAGGATACTCCTACCCCTCCAATGAATAATTTGTCCATCAAACAGAAAGAGGCGCTGAAATCTTTTAAAGAAAATAGTAATCTTGTCATACTCCCTGCTGATAAGGGAGGTAGTATCATGGTAATAAATAGGGCAGACTGCGTTGAGGAGGCTCTACGCCAGCTCAACAATACACATGATTATCAGGTCCTGGATACTAACCCTACAGCTGGTTTCAAACTTGCACTCACATACATTTTGGATGATGGGTTAGAACATGGGTTTATTGATGAGCAAACAGCTTCCTATTTGGATGTTAAATTTCCCAAGATACCCATGTTCCTATCGTGAGTGGTGTGGACTCACTTTTGGAAAAGCTCTCACAGTGGCTTGATGCACTCCTCCAACCCATAGTAATCTCTCTTCCATCTCATACAAGAGATTCCAAACATATCTTAAAACTTGTAAAAAAAAACTTGAAATGGGAAGAGTCATTTACTTGGGTGACTGTGCACTTAGTCTCGCTCTACTCCTCTATACCCCATACCAAGGGCATAGAGGCTGTAGCATACTTTTTAAGTATGCATACCAACTACACAACTTATTTCCAGTCTTTCATCATCAGAGTACTTACTTTTCTTTTAACACACAATATTTTTCAATTTGAGGGCAAGTACTATGTCCAGAGATGTGGCACCACCATGGGGGCGAAATTTGCCCCATCTTATGCCAATCTCTATCTAGGCAGATGGGAACTGTGCCACATCTTTGGAGATAGCAATTCCTTTAAGTCCTTTGTGCGCTTTTACAAGCGGTACATAGACGACCTGCTTTTTATTTGGTCAGGCCCACAAGATATGATACCTTCCTTTCTTGAGTGGATAAATAACAAAAATGTGGAACTTAAATTTACCTTTACCTTTGATCCTGTCAATATTAATTATCTGGATCTCTTTTTATCTGGTAATAAGGAGGGATATGTTGACACTAAGGTTTACCGTAAGCCCATCTCTGGCAATACCTTACTGCACGCTTCCAGCTGCCACCCAAAAAATGTTTCTTATGCAGTGGCCAAGGGTCAATTTTCTTGGCTTAAAAGAAACTGCAGCAGACAGCAAGATTATGCACAGGAGGCTATATGTCTAGAGATGAGGCTTACTGAGAGGAATTATGCCCATAGCCACATTCAGGATGCCAAAAAAACAAGTAGCCCTACTACCAAGAGAAACCCTCTTACTTGACAAACCTAAAAATAGAGGTACTAATTTCAAAGGAGTACATTTTGTTACTACGTACAGTATACAATACTACAAGATCTGTGGTATAATTAAACAGCATTTTCCTCTCCTAGCTGCTGCTGCTGATTTGACAGATTTGGTCCGTGAAGGAGTAAGATGCTCTTGTGCAACTTTGGCATCTATTTTATCACCTACACAATTAAGACAGGACACTAGAATCCAAAGCTCTTGGCTCAGACATTTAGGTATGTTTCACTGTGGGCACAGAAGGTGCAAACCTTGCGACTATGCACAGATAACTGATACTTTTTCATCGGCAGTAAGTGGGCAAACTTACCCCATAAAAACGTGTCTAAACTGCACTTGTACACATGTCATATATCCTATTACTTGCACAGTCTGTAATCTTCAATATTTTGGGCTCACCTCTAGAGATATCAATTTTCATATCCTAGAACATCTGTCAACTTTATCTAGAGGGAGATCCACCACCCCCTTAGTACAACATTTTGCTACTAAACATAATTGCGAACTAAAATCTTTTAGATGTGCAGCCATAGAAAAAGTTATGCTACCCAAAAGAGGAGGGGATATTGAGACCCTCCTTGCAAAAAGAGATTTGTTCTGGATTTTCACTTTGAAAACCAGAATGCCTCAAGGACTAAACTCCAAATATGATCTTATAAACTTTTGGGAATGATATTGTAGCGATGCAGATCAGTAATTGCACTCTCCAACTTAATGCTTCTTCACATTGTGTGCTTCACAGCACTGCATTAAGCCTTTTTACATATACATATCCATCATCACATATGTCTTTACAAATGTTTATACTGAGTCTTTGCATTAATTGCCTTGATTGCCTTTATTCTGTGACTGTTTGATTGCAAATTCCAATTTTGTTAATTTATCAACAAGCACATCGCATTTTGCATACTCTTAAGTATTAATTTATCCAGCACCTATCTTATAGCATTAACTTTTTGTTAGTATATGCATATAGCTTCATCCTTATTCGTGTATATTTATAATATACCACTTTTTCATTATCCAATACTTAATATATTGTAGTATCCATTGTGTGCTCTATCTGTTACACTTGAGTGTGTGCATAACGCATATTTTCACGCATATTTTCTTGCTAAACAGCCAGTAGCTCTAATGTGTGTACACATTCCCAAGTGTTACATATGGGTGTTTCATCTACAGCAGTGTTTAGGTGAGATGTCTTTTCTTCTATTCTACATGTGTGGGCGTTTCTTTCTATTAAATGTTTTAACCTATTAGAAGTTAGGATACACCTATTTATTCATCTTGTAAGGTGTAGCACCTTAGGTTATGATTACGGCTTATGGCCGAAACATGTTAACTGTTTGGTGCTACGCCCTCTCATGCATGTTTTTGTGACTGCACTGTTCCAGATTTTGGAATTTTTACCCTGTAATGTTTATTAAAAAGAGACTTATATTCAAGCAAGACCCTCCTCTATTCTTTTTTGCTCTTATATACACATATTAACATATAACTATATAAGCATATACATATACAATATCTCACAAAAGTGAGTACACCCCTCACATTTTTGTAAATATTTTATTATATCTTTTCATGTGACAACACTGAAGAAATAACACTTTGCTACAATTTAAAGTAGTGAGTGTACAGCCTGTATACAATTTTCTGTCCCCTCAAAATAACTCAACACACAGCCATTAATGTCTAAACTGTTGGCAAAAAAAGTGAGTACACCCCTAAATGGAAATGTCCAAATTGGGCCCAATTAGCCATTTTCCCTGGGAAGCAGGTGTGTTAAATTTGGTGTTATCAGTCTCTCACACTCTCATACTGGTCACTGGAAGTTTAACATGGCACCTCATTGCAAAGAACTCTCTGAGGATCTGAACAAAATAATTGTCGACCAAAGAAGTTGAGTGCACATGCTCAGCGTCATATCCAGAGGTTGTCCTTGGGAAATAGACGTATGAGTGCTGCCAGCATTGCTGCTGAGGTTGAAGGGGTGGGAGGTCAGCCTTCCAGTGCTCAGACCATACGTCGCGCACTGCATCAAATTGGTCTGCATGGCTGTTGTCCCAGAAGGAACCCTTTTTTAAAGATGATGCACAAGAAAGCCTGCAAACAGTTTGCTGAAGACAAGCAGACTAAGGACATGGATTACTGGAACCATGTTCTGTGGTCTGATGAGACCAAGATAAACTTATTTGGTTCAGATGGTGTCAAGCGTGTGTGGTGGCAACTAGGTGAGGAGTACAAAGACAAGTGTGTCATGCCTACAGTCAAGCATGGTGGTGGGAGTGTCATGGTCTGGGCCTGCATGAGTGCTGCCGGCACTGGGGTGCTACAATTCATTGAGGGAACCATGAATGCCAACATGTACTGTGACATACTCAAGCAGAGCATGATGCCCTCCCTTCGGAGACAGGGCCACAGGGCAGTGTTCCAACATGATAATGACCCCAAACACACTTCCAAGCCAACTACTGCCTTGCTAAAGAAGCTGAGGGTAAAGGTGATGGACTCGCCAAGAATGTCTCCAGACCTAAACCCTATTGAGCATCTGTGGGGCATCCTCAAACGGAAGGTGGGGGAGCGTAAGGTCTCTAACATCCACCAGCTCTGTGATGTCATCATGGAGGAGTGGAAGAGGACTCCAGTGACAACCTATGAAGGTCTGGTGAACTCCATGCCCAAGAGGGTTAAGGCAGTGCTGAAAAATAATATTGGCCACATAAAATATTGACACTTTTGTCCCAATTTGGACATTTCCACTTAGGGGTGTACTCACTTTTGTTGCCAATGGTTTAGACATTAATGGCTGTCTGTTGAGTTATTTTGAGGGGACAGCAAATTTACACTGTTATACAGGTTGTGCCCTCACTACTTCACATTGTAGCAAAGTGTCATTTCTTCAGTGTTGTCCCATGAAAAGATATAATAAAATATTTACAAAAATGTGAGGGGTGTACTCACTTTTGTGAGATACTGTATATTTACAGGAATAACACAGTCCCATAGACTGCTATGTAACATTGTAACATAGTATAATAGTAAATGAGGTTCAACCTATATAAATCTAATATACTTACAAAAAACTCCAGTTGAGCTTAAATTAATCCCATTAAAAAAGGTGACCCATTTAACACAAGCAGTCATATCTCTGAATTCTGTTTTTAGCCAGAAATGTATCCAAACCATTTTTAAATATATCTAAGGTATTGGCATTCACTACTTACTTTTGGTAGTGAGTTCCACAATTTTATTTCTCTTACAGTGAAAAAACATTTCCATTGCAGGAGATTAAAATTGTGTCCTCTTGTCACAAACAATTTTCCTGGAATAAATAGAGCTTCTACCATCTCTGTATATGGGAATCCTTATTCATTCCCTCATTTTGTCACGCATTGATTATTGCAATCTACTCATAAATGGCCTTCCAAAATTCCGCCTCTCCTCCCTCCAATCTATTATGAATGCTTCTGCTAGACTCATCCACCTAAGTCGCCGATCTACATCAGCTGCTCCACTCTGTCAGTCTCTACACTGGCTCCCCATACACTCCAGAATACAATTTAAAGTAATAACCCTAACTTACAAAGCACTCAACAGTCTAACTCCCAACTATATTTCATGTCTCATTGTGAAATATTCCCCATCCCGTCCTCTTCGATCAACCTCTGACCTACGTCTCTACATTCCTGTTATCTCTATGTCCCACTCGCGCCTCCAAGACTTTGCATGTGCTGCTCCTGTCCTCTCTACCCCGCTTAAGGAGCTTCAGACGCTCCTTGAAAACTCACCTATTCAGAGAGGCTTACCATCTCTCCTCCATCCCTCATCCGAACCAAACTAATACATGTACATGAACTGCCTGACTCACTGCTGCAAATACAACTGATGTAACAAGCTACCCCAACCTTATGTCTCTGCACCCTTAACCTATAGACTGTGAGCTCTCCGGAGCAGGGCCCTTTTCCCCCTGTACTAGATTTTTTTAGTTTTGTTATGTTTTGTATTTTATCACAAATCTTTGTCATTGTATACCCCTATCATTGTACCCAGCGCTAAGGAATTTGGTGGCGCTTTACAAATAAATGATAATAATAATAATGGGCCTTGAATATATTTATATAAAGTAATCATGTCCCCTCTCAAGCGCCTTTTTTTTAGAGAAAACAGACCAGGTTTGACTAACCTCTCCCCATAGCTTAAATTCTCCATTCCCCTTATTAACTTTGTGGCTCTTCTCTGAACTATTTCTAAGACTCCAATGTCTTTTTTTGAGATCGGTCCCCAGAACTGCACTCCAAACTCAAGGTGAAGTCTTACAAGGGATTTTTTATAGTGACAAAATGATGCTTTCTTCATCATTGCCTCTTTTAATACATGCTAGTATCTTAGCTTGTTATTACTACTCCCAAATCCCTTTCCTCCTCTGTTTGGCTAAGTCTAGTCCCACTGTAAAGTCATTTTTTAGTGCCGTTTTTTTGCTAACACCCTTTACCCGCTCACTTTAACCCCTAAAAACTGATTTGTGTAGTTATTTTTATAACAATTAAAGAGAGTCATATTTTTTATTTTTATTAATGATATGCACAATTACGTTTAGGAGCAATTGGGGCACATTTTTAAAATTAACCAAAGATCGGATCTCTGGTTAATTTAATGAATGATAATTGCTACTGCGCTTTTGCAGTAGCATTAACCAGCCACTTGTAATGGCTGGTACTTTATTGTGTGCCCATAAATGGGCGAATTTGCCCGTTTACAGCCACGTGATAAATTAGCGCTCCACTTGTAATATAGTCCAAAATATATACAACACAATTAGGAGACTTTTTCTCAATTATATTGTTTTTTGGAACTTCTTTAATATACTTCATTCTCATTTCATGTAAGTGAGTTGTATCTGGCTGAGAAGGGTTAGCACATAATTTTCATTGCTTTTAAAATATAACCCTGACTGGAGCACGCTGTACTGAGCACCCTGTAGAGTTTATTTTTTTATGT
This sequence comes from Bombina bombina, assembly GCF_027579735.1. Classification (NCBI taxonomy): domain Eukaryota; kingdom Metazoa; phylum Chordata; class Amphibia; order Anura; family Bombinatoridae; genus Bombina; species Bombina bombina. The sequence continues at coordinate 912,789,538 of NC_069499.1, forward strand.
CAAGCTTCAAAATATGAAATTAAATTGCTGCTGAATGTAGAAACCACTCAAATCACACATTAGGATGACCTAATAAAGCAAAGGCATTTAGAATAAAACAAAGAGCCTTCAAGCAAATACATGATCTAGTTTACTGTATATTACTTTAGGTATTTGAATATTTTGCCACAAATAAAACTTTGTTCCACAACAAAAAGAAACAAACAAAAAAATCAATGTGTAAACTGCATTAGTCTTTGATTTGCAACTAACTGGACACAGGTATTTGAAAAATGTTCGGTTATTCATTGCATTCATGCAAAAAACAAATAATAAAATGGCCAATGACCAAATAAGCAAATTAATAAAGGGCCAATAGTATGAAAATTGTCTGTTGAAGTGTGTGTAATTAGAAAATATAGGAAAAACAGGCACTTAGCTAGTGAGGGGCAGTGCTTAGTAGCCTGCCTTATGGGCTAGTACCCTACCAGGGGGTAACCTGCCATAGCCCACTTGTGTGTTTCATAGAGGAGACCTTCCTTGTAGTAAATCAGTGTGATCCCTTCTAGAAGGTCAGTCCAGCCTTTACATATTGGGCAATTCTTCTCAAACAATGTATTTGTACAGCTAACACCAGTCATATGTTTCAGCCTATATCAGATTCAGTAGGTATATATATCCCTTAAGGCAGAGTGAGATAGGGGTCTGTCTGTTTTCCTTCATCACTCTTAAAGTGACAGGGAACACATTGTAATTTCAATACATTTATGTTGTTTTTCTATAAATTAAAGGGGCTGTAATCTTACAAACTAATGTTATATAATTCTGCACATAGTGCAGAATTATATAACATTAGCTTACGGCACACTTATACTTTAAGGTATTGCAGAGAAATTATATCTAAAACTTTTTACCAGAACGCCGCTCCTTGCTCTACTGAGCGGGTCTGGTTTTTACACAGCGCATACTGTGTGCCTGGTCACGCTATTAAAATGAATGTAGCTCGCTCCCGCTCTGGTCTAGTAGCGGAAGTAAACTACATTCTTTTTAATGTCGTGACCGGGCACACAGTGTTGTCCACGATGCGCTGTGTAAAATCCAGACCCGCTCAGTAGAGCAAGGAGCGGCATTCTGGTAAAAGGTTTTAGATATAATTTCTCTGCAATATCTTAAAATATAAATGTGCCGGTAAGCTAATGTTATATAATTCTGCAGTATGTGCAGAATTATTTAACATTAGTTTGTAAGTTTACTGCCCCTTTAATATAGCAGCCTAAGCTAAAAAAAATCCAAAACAAATTAAAGGGACACAAAATCCAAAATTTTTCTTTCATGATTCAGATAGGACAAACAATTTTGAACAATTTTCCAATTTACTTCTATTATCAAATTTTCTTTGTTTTCTTTTTATGCTTGAAAAGCAGGGGGATGCAAGTTCAGGAGTGTGCACGTGTCTGCGACACTATATAGCAGCAGTTTTGCAACAATGTGGTACATTAACAAGAGCACTAGATGGCAGCACTATTTCCTATCATGTAGTGCTCCAGACGTGCACGCTACCTATCTAGATATCTCTTCAACAAAGAATAACATAAGAACAAAGCAAATTTAATAATAGAAGCAAACTTTTTTAAAATTGTATTCTCTATCTGAATCATCCCACTAATCCCACTAAAAGGTGACCAATTTAATACTAGCAATCATATCCATGAATTTTATTTAAAGACATAAATGTATCCAAATAATTTTTAAATGTATCTAGGGTTTTGGCATTCACTACCTCCTTTGATAATGAGTTCCACAATTTTATTGCTCTTACAGTGAAAAAACGTTTCCGTTGCAGGAGATTAAATCTCTTTTCCTCCAACCTTAAATTGTGACCTCTGGTCACAAACTATTTTCTTGGAATAAACAGCGCTTCTGCCATCTCTGTATATGGGCCTTGAATATATTTATATAAAGTAATCATGTAACCTCTTAATCGCCTTTTTCCTAAACAAAACAGACCCAGTTTGGCTAGCTTCTCCTCATAGGTTAAATTCTCCAATCCCCTTATTAGCTTTGTGGCCCTTCTCTGAACTTTTTCTAGTTCTGCAATATCTTTTTTTGCGATCGGTCCCCAGAACTACACTCCATACTCAAGGTGAGGTCTTACCAGGGCTTTATATAGTGACAGAATTATGCTTTCCTCCCTTGAGTCAATGCCTCTTTTAATACATGCTAGTATCTTTTTAGCCTTTGAAGCTGCTGCCCTGCAGAATGAAGAAAAATTGATAATACGAGTAAATTAGAAAGCTGCTTAAAATTGCAACACTTAAACAACTTTTCAATGTAGTTCTAGTATAATGTTTGCTTTGTTCTCTTGCTATGTTTTGTTAAAGAGTAATCCTAGGTGCGTTCAGGAGCATGCATGTGTCTTAAGCCATCAGGCAGCAGTGTTTATACATAGTTACAAACAATGCTGTCATAAACTGCTCAAGACACATGCACGCTCATAAGCTCCTATCAGCCTACCTTTGTTTAGTCCTCAACAAAGAATACCAAGAGAACAAAGCAACATTGATAATATAAGTAAATTGTAAAGTCGTTTAAAATTACATGCTCTAGCAGAATCATGAACGTTTAGTTTTGACTTCACTTTCCCTTTAATCCCCCTGCAATTTTATGTATATTGCTACTGGTTATATAAATGAAATTCACCCTGCTATCTTATTTATACCATAACTATGCTAGATTCACAGCTGTTATTTAAACAGCATAATCTGTATTTTTATGGTTCTGGTCAAAGATTATAAATATTGAAATAAAGATCCTGGTATTGTGAAAGTTCTATGTGTGTGTTAATATAATTTGAAATAAACAATCATGTTAAATCAGTGGCATTAGCTTTAGTTTCTAATTCATGTTGCATAATGATTTATGCTAATTAACACGGTCAGTATTTATGGAAACCTTAACCATATTTTACTGTTGCCTTAAGCACATTTGTAACTGAATACAAAGAAATAAATATGACTAAAAATCAGAATAACAAATTTGGTCTTAAATTATTCATATATATTTATGAAAGGTTTTGTAACAAATGCTATCTTATCTTGCAGCATATTAAATTGGTATCCACTTACACGCATTTTTTGTGGGGTGGTATTTCGCACAGCATTCAGTTTTACTAAAAATTATTAAATATTATTTTAAGTTATTCAGACTTGTCAGTAAGCACAAACGGCTAGATTACGAGTTTTGTGGTATGAGTGAAAAAGCAGCGTTAAGGCTCTTTTTCACTACCGCTAGTATTACGAGTCTTGCAGGTTTAGGGGCACCACACACTTTTTTGGCCGTAATGCAACATAATTACTGCAGCTTTCAAAAAGTCCTTTTTCAATGGGACTTCCATAGTGCCGGTATTATGAGTTTGCCTTGGAGGCCAAAAAGTGAGTGGTACAGCCTAAACTGTAGTTATGAAAGTCAGTAGTTATGGGTTTTACGCTACAAAGCTGTAGCATAAAATTCATAACTAAAGTGCTAAAAAGTACACTAACACCCATAAACTACCTATTAACCCCTAACCCGAGGCCCTCCCGCATCGCAAACACTAAAATAAAATAATGAACCCCTAACCTGCCACTCCAGACATCGCCACCACTATAATAAACACATTAACCCCTAAACACAAGTTAAATATTAACCCCTAATCTGCTGTCCCTAACATCGCCGCCACCTACCTACATTTATTAACCTCTAATCTTCCGCCCCTGTCACTGCCATTATACTAAATTTATTAACCCCTAAACCTAACCCTAAATCTAACCCTAACACCCACTAACATTAATGTAATTAAAATAAATCTAAATAAAACCTACTATTAATAACTAAATAATTCCTATTTAAAACTAAATACCTGTAAAATAAACCCTAAGCTAGCTATAATATAACTAATAGTTACATTGTATCTAGCTTAGGTTTTATTTTTATTTCACAGGCAAGTTTGTATTTATTTTAACTAGGTAGACTAGTAACTAAATAGTTATTAACTATTTACTAACTACCTAGCTAAAATAAATACAAAATTACCTGTAAAATAAAACCTAACCTGAATTACACTAACACCTAACCTTACACTACAATTAAATCAATTACCTAAATTAAATACAATTAACTAAATTACAAAAAAAACAACACTAAATTACACAAAATAAAAAAAGAAATTATCGGATATTTAAACTAATTACACCTAATCTAATAGCCCTATCAAAATAAAAAAGCCCCCCCAAAATAAAAAACACCTAGCCTAAACTAAACTACCAATAGCCCTTAAAAGGGGGCATTGCCCCAAAGAAATCAGCTCTTTTACCTGTAAAGAAAATACAAACAAACTCCCAACAGTAAAACCCACCACCCACACAACCAACCCCCCAAATAAAATCCTAACTAAAAAAAACCTAAGCTCCCCATTGCCCTGAAAAGGGCATTTGGGTGGGCATTGCCCTTAAAAGGGCATTTAGCTCTTTTTCCGCCCAAAAACCCTAATCTAAAAATAAAATCCACCCAATAAACTCTTAAAAAAACCTAACACTAACCCCCCCCCGAAGATCCACTTACAGTTTTTGAAGACCCGACATCCATCCTCAATGAAGCCGGCAGAAGTCCTCAATGAAGCGGCAGAAGTCTTCATCTAACCAGGCAGAAGTCTTCATCCAGATGGCATCTTCTATCTTCATCCAGACAGCATCTTCTATCTTCATCCATCCGGTGCGGAGCGGGTCCATCTTCAAGACATCCAGCACGGAGCATCCTCTTCTTATGACGACTCTTCCAGAATAAAGGTTCCTTTAAGTGACGTCATCCAAGATGGCGTCCCTTGAATTCCGATTGGCTGATAGAATTCTATCAGCCAATCGGAAATTAAAGGTGAAAAAATCATATTGGCTGATGCAATCAGCCAATAAGATTGAAGCTCAATCCTATTGGCTGATTGCATTAGCCAATAGGATGTTTTCACATTTAATTCTGATTGGCTGAAAGAATTCTATCAGCCAATCGGAATTCAAGGGATGCCATCTTGGATGATGTCACTTAAAGGAACCTTCATTCTGGAAGAATCGTCGTAAGAAGAGGATGCTCCGCACCGGATGTCTTGAAGATATACCTGCTCTGCGTCGGATGGATGAAGATAGAAGATGATAACAAAGAGATAGAGAAACTGGCACTAGATATAGTAAGTTAGGAATAATAGAATATTACTTCCGGTGCTAACCCTAATATTAAACATACAATTACAAATTGGTAAGGGAACCAAAAAAGAAAAGGGTTTTATTAGCACTCATTCCTAATTAGTAGTTATTTAAAAAAATTATTAATTTTTATTAAGTTCATGTTAAAACAAGGACCACCTTGGTAAAGTACCCAAACATAAAACTGAACACCTAGCCCCCCTGTTTCCTGGCCGATAGCAGCTCCCTCGGCTTCAGGTGTCAGGGACTAGGGACAGCGTTAAAACCAACAAATAGTGCACCTAAAGTGTGCTTATTAAGAGCACAAACGTGTTTCGGCTGTATTATTCAGCCTTTTTCAATGTGATATGTCAAGCCGAGGCCCCGGTGCCACCCTCTTAAGTAGTGCTTGTTGTAGGTTTACCAACCAATCCCATTCTTTTCTCGTGAGACGCCCTATTAACAGCCAATGAGAGTCTGTGTGCGGTAGGCGTGAGAACCGGCTATGAACTGATTGGATTAACCGTATGAATTTCAACACCAATGATTCATTGATTTCAGAGAGCGAATTACTTTAACTTTATGTTATAAACCCTGTATCATCCAATATTTTCAAAGAGATAAACATATAAAGAGACACTATATTTGATCATTAATACAATTTATGTGTGATCGGGTCGCCTGACTTTTCGGCGATTTTATTATATCTCCGTGCTAAGTATAAAGATTTTACATCCGTGTTATCTATTGCACTGTGTAATATATTCACACTCGTCATCATATGTCTCCTACATATCACAATTAAAAATATATAATATAAGTCTGGTCATTCGTGAAATAGTGTCCATTTTCAAATCACACAGCCCTACAGCATGCAACACTCCCATTCAAGAGATATTACTAAAACAGTGTCATTAACCCTTTGGGGGCGCTTGTAAGGAGTGACTCCTTACAAGCGCCCCCAAAGGGTTAATGACACTGTTTTAGTAATATCTCTTGAATGGGAGTGTTGCATGCTGTAGGGCTGTGTGATTTGAAAATGGACACTATTTCACGAATGATCAGACTTATATTATATATTTTTAATTGTGATATGTAGGAGACATATGATGACGAGTGTGAATATATTACACAGTGCAATAGATAACACGGATGTAAAATCTTTATACTTAGCACGGAGATATAATAAAATCGCCGAAAAGTCAGGCGACCCGATCACACATAAATTATATTAATGATCAAATATAGTGTCTCTTTATATGTTTATCTCTTTGAAAATATTGGATGATACAGGGTTTATAACATAAAGTTAAAGTAATTCGCTCTCTGAAATCAATGAATCATTGGTGTTGAAATTCATACGGTTAATCCAATCAGTTCATAGCCGGTTCTCACGCTTACCGCACACAGACTCTCATTGGCTGTTAATAGGGCGTCTCACGAGAAAGGAATGGGATTGGTTGGTAAACCTACAACAAGCACTACTTAAGAGGGTGGCACCGGGGCCTCGGCTTGACATATCACATTGAAAAAGGCTGAATAATACAGCCGAAACGCGTTTGTGCTCTTAGTAAGCACACTTTAGGTGCACTATTTGTTGGTTTTAACGCTGTCCCTAGTCCCTGACACCTGAAGCCGAGGGAGCTGCTATCGGCCAGGAAACAGGGGGGCTAGGTGTTCAGTTTTATGTTTGGGTACTTTACCAAGGTGGTCCTTGTTTTAACATGAACTTAATAAAAATTAATATTTTTTTAAATAACTACTAATTAGGAATGAGTGCTAATAAAACCCTTTTCTTTTTTGGTTCCCTTACCAATTTGTAATTGTATGAAGATAGAAGATGCCATCTGGATGAAGACTTCTGCCCGGCTGGATGAAGACTTCTGCCGCTTCGCTTTGGACTTCTGCCGGCTTCGTTGAGAATAGATGTCGGGTCTTCAAAAACTGTAAGAGGATCTTCAGGGGTTAGTGTTAGCTTTTTTGAAGGGTTTATTGGGTGGGTTTTATTTTTAGATTAGGGCTTTTGGGCGGAAAAAGAGCTAAATGCCCTTTTAAGGGCAATGCCCATCTAAATGCCCTTTTCAGGGCAATGGGGAGCTTAGGTTTTTTTTAGTTAGGATTTTATTTGGGGGGTTGGTTGTGTGGGTGGTGGGTTTTACTGATGGGGGGTTGTTTGTATTTTTTTTACGGCTAAAAGAGCTGATTTCTTTGCGGCAATACTCCGCAAAAGGCCCTTTAAAGGGCTATTGGTAATTTAGTTTAGGCTAGGGTTTTTTTATTTTGGGGGGGGCTTTTTTATCTTGATAGGGCTTTTAGATTAGGTGTAATTAGTTTAAATATCTGATAATTTCTTTTTTTATTATGTGTAATTTAGTGTTTGTTTTGTTTGGGAAGTGAGCGGTGACAATAACTTGCAAGTTAGTACCGCACCCCTCATAACGCAAAACTCATAATTTAGCCGAAAGTAAATTCCAGAATCTGTCCTTGTTTTAAAGCCCAAAGGTCCTTTATGCCCTGTGCAACCTCTGGATGTATGGGCTACCATGACAAATTACAGCAGACTGGATGTAAAACTATGTGGGTTATGTTGGCTATGTTGGCCAGTCATTTGAACATAATGTTTAAACTTCCTCCCACATGCAGGTTCTTAAATTGGGCCTGAATAAATATGGGTCTTTTATGTGATTTTCTTTTTTAAACATTTACACTATATTATAAAAGTGTCAATCTTAAAGTGATTTCAGACTTTTTTTAATATATATATATATATATATATATATATATATATATATATATTTATATATATTATAATAAAAGATTTATTTTCCTAATTGGTATCTTCTGCTACTCTGCCCCCCTCCTCCATTCCCTATTTTGGCTTGGGCTGTGACATAGAGCGCAGTCCCACCCACTATCTAAATAAGCTTCCTAAGGGCTTTCAAAGGGCTGGACTTCCAAGAGTGTCATATGACACACACTGATTGGATGTTCATTGGAATTGTCAAAAAAAAAAAAGAGTTCATCCCAGTGGGCCGGCATAACACTGTAATAGAAACATTACTACAGGCACGGATTTAACCCTTTTCACAGATAGAAAAAAAAAAGGCACATATATACTTTTTTAATGGCAAATATTACATTTATTGGTCTTTGATTATCTAAAGTTTACTATCACTTGTAATACCTCAATAGCAAATCAAATAATGATGTAAAAATATATGTGCAGGAAATGGGGAAATATTTTTACACATGCTAATAAATTGATATATAACATCCAATAAAATAAGTAAACTTAAAGAGATAGTAAAGTCCAAATTAAACTATCATGTTTCAGATAGGACATGTCATTTTAAATAACTTTCTAATTTACTTTTATCATCAAATTTGCTTTGTTCTCTTGTTATTCTTAGTTGAAAGCTAAAGCTAGGTAGGCTCATATGCTAATTTCTAAGCCCTTGAAGACCGCCTCTGTATTTGACAGTTTTTCACAGCTAGAGGGCGTTAGTTCATGTGTTTCATATAGATAATATTGTGCTCATGCAAGGGAAGTTACTTAAGTCAGCACTAAATGCCTGAAATTTAAGTCTGTCAAAAGATCTGAGATAAGGAGGCAGTCAGCAGAAGCTTAGATACAAGGCGCGGAGCAGACATCTGTATACAGAGCTCCGGGTACAAACTTACTAAAAAGTTTATATAAGTCAGTATTTTTTATAAAATAACCTTCCCACGCTACTAAGGAAACTATCTGGACACTTGGAGCAATTTAATAATTAATTTTAGCGAAAGTACGCTACACTTGGGAGAAGTTTCAATGCCTGACCGTGTGACCACCTAACAGCTTGCCACTAAACAACAATCGCATCTGTTTACAGTCAGTACTCCAGATGGTCGGGCCCCGCTCCGGAGTGATAGAAGAAATCCCAAGAAGGGTTTGAGGACTGAGGCGCTTGGAAGATCAGGCACTGGACTGATGCCATTATAAGAAACTATGCAGCTTTCAAAGTACGGAGCGGTCACTGTTTGATACCAACTGACGTTTGGAGAGCAAACCGGATTTCGGAGGCCACATAAGAGGACAGCTGTTGAGAGTTCCAAGTAATCATAAGTAGCCTTGAGAACACAGTGGTCGAGAAAGCTGCAGACGCCGACAAAGTGCGCACTAGCAGCAAAGGCCGCCATCTTGACTCCTGGGCCTGCAAAATATTTCCTGAAGAAGTTGAGCATGGAACCACCACTACCACCACTAAATGGAGGCCCTCCCACAACGCAAACACTCCCCATTGCCTTTTCAGGGCAATGGGGAGCTTAGGTTTTTTTTAGTTAGGATTTTATTTGGGGGGTTGGTTGTGTGCGTGGTGGGTTTTACTGATGGGGGGTTGTTTGTATTTTTTTTACGGGTAAAAGAGCTCATTTCTTTGCGGCAATACTCTGCAAAATGCCCTTTAAAGGGCTATTGGTAGTTTAGTTTAAGCTAGGGTTTCTTTTATTTTGGGGGGGCTTTTTTATCTTGATAGGGCTATTAAATCAGGTGTAATTAGTTTAAATATCTGATAATTTCTTTTTTTATTATGTGTAATTTAGTGTTTGTTTTGTTTGGGAAGTGAGCGGTGACAATAACTTGCAAGTTAGTACCGCACCCCTCATAACGCAAAACTCATAATCTAGCCGAAAGTAAATTCCGAAAGTATTTTTATATATATTATAATAAAAGATTTATTTTCCTAATTGGTATCTTCTGCTACTCTGCCCCCCTCCTCCATTCCCTATTTTGGCTTGGGCTGAGACATAGAGCGCAGTCCCACCCACTATCTAAATAAGCTTCCTAAGGGCTTTCAAAGGGCTGGACTTCAAGAGTGTCATATGACACACACTGATTGGATGTTCATTGGAATTGTCAAAAAAAAAAAAGAGTTCATCCCAGTGGGCCGGCATAACACTGTAATAGAAACATTACTACAGGCACGGATTTAACCCTTTTCACGGATAGAAAAAAAAAAGGCACATATATACTTTTTTAATGGCAAAGATTACATTTATTGGTCTTTGATTATCTAAAGTTTACTATCACTTGTAATACCTCAATAGCAAATCAAATAATGATGTAAAATATATGTGCAGGAAATGGGGAAATATTTTTACACATGCTAATAAATTGATATATAACATCCAATAAAATAAATAACCTTAAAGCGATAGTAAAGTCCAAATTAAACTATCATGATTCAGATAGGGCATGTCATTTTAAATAACTTTCTAATTTACTTTTATCATCAAATTTGCTTTGTTCTCTTGTTATTCTTAGTTGAAAGCTAAAGCTAGGTAGGCTCATATGCTAATTTCTAAGCTCTTGAAAACCGCCTCTGCATTTGACAGTTTTTCACAGCTAGAGGGTGTTAGTTCATGTGTTTCATATAGATAATATTGTGCTCATGCACGTGAAGTTATTTAAGTCAGCACTAAATGCCTGAAATTTAAGTCTGTCAAAAGATCTGAGATAAGGAGGCAGTCAGCAGAAGCTTAGATACAAGGGGCAGAGAAGACGTATGTATACAGAGTTCCGGGTACAAACTTACTAAAAAGTTAATATAAGTCAATATTTTTTTATAAAATAACCTTCCCACGCTACTAAGGAAACTATCTGGACACTTGGAGCAATTTAATAATTCATTTTAGCGAAAGTACGCTACACTTGGGAGAGGTTTGCTTGGGAGAACAGCTTGCCACTAAACAACAATCGCATCTGTTTACAGTCAGTACTCCAGATGGTCGGGCCCCGCTCCGGAGTGATAGAAGAAATCCCAAGAAGGATTTGAGGACTGAGGCGCTTGGAAGATCGGGCGCTGGCTGATGCCATTATAAGAAACTATGCAGCTTTCAAAGTAGGGAGTGGCCACTGTTTGATACCAACTGACGTTTGGAGAGCCAACCGGATTTCAGAGGCCACATAAGAGGACAGATGTTGAGAGTACCAAGTAATCATGAGTAGCCCTGAGAATACAGCAGTCGAGAAAGCTGCAGACGCAGACAAAGTGCGCAGTGGCAGCAAAGGCCGCCATCTTGACTCCGGGGCCTGCAAAATATTTCCTGAAGAAGTTGAGCATGGAACCACCACTTCTATTTGCACCTAGTTAAAGTAGGTGTTCCAGATCACCATAGCCAAGGCTCCAAATTAATTCCTGCATAACTCCATATTGTTGGAGTCACCCACACAGCTGTCCAACACAAGCCATTTCCATAGGCATAACATCCTACTGAATACTGGGTAAGATCCACTCTTTACATAAAGAGTTGCACACATGTTGGAACCTCTTTGCTCCATTAATTTACCTCTGAGTTCCCCAGTACAGACCAGTTCTTATACTAAACTGATAGCCCACTAACGGTCTCCATATTATCTGTTGGTTCTACCAAGGTGTGTATCTCAGATAGAGTGGCTATAAGATACCAGAAGTTAACCTCACCTAAGTGCCTCAGACGAGGGACATATAAGGGTTCCCCCTTTTGACTTCCAAGAGAGCATAACTATGGCTCATGAACTCCCCCTTTCAAGCAAATTATCTAACATTATTACTGTTAACACATGCTGCAACTGTCATTATCATTTATGTTCCCCCCACATCATACCCAGGAAGAACTCTAAACTTCACAGCCCAGCAATCTCTGATTCTTATCAGGTTTTGTGAGCAATAATAATAACTTTACCCACACACCCTTCAGACCCCTTTTTGGGGTGACACACTCCAGAATCAATTGGAAGCTCAAAGAGAACTCCAACTTCATACATAAACTATCTATTGTTACTTTTGATTATACAAGCTTCATTTAATTCTGCATATGTCACCTTACACAGCTTGTTATTGTTGATATTGAGGTAGAGCATACACTGTATTACTGCTATTTGTATCATATGTGTACTTGTATTTACTGTGGCTGTTCGTAACCTAATACCTTCCTATATAGACCATTTTTCACCTCCCCCTTTCCTACCTAGCTCATATAAGTGGGTCACTTCCTCTTTCCTTTTCCCCTTCCCATTGGGTCGTATCCCCCTATTCCATGAGCTGACAGATAGGCTCTAATCCTGCTCTCATACTAACATTCAATTATTTTTGGGACCATTTACTATATTTGGCATAACCATGTACTGTGCCTCCTAAATTAGCTCTGTGGTGCCTCCATGACAATTGCCTCTCCATAACTACCAAAATTGGGTTTAAAGTAATTGCAGAAAAAAGTGAAAACCTACAACTTGGTTGCTAAAATCCTCTACATTTTAAGGAGATAGAAAAATTCTCCCTAACCCGTTCGGTTCCCCAATTTATCTCTTATTGTACAAGCTCACCTGCCTTGATTAGCCTTCTGAGGTAGGCTTTTAGCCCATCCCACCAACTGACATGTTGGGGTAATGTCTGGGAGGTGCCACCCAGCCCTGCTCCATTTTGCATTGTACTCTAATTGTATAGGTAAATTCTCTTTTGTCATCTAAATAAGTAGCCTCACACCACTCAGATATTTGAAATTAACAAGTATGTAATCCCCTCATCTATATCTCAATTGACAATGCCTCACACTTCTAGAAGGTACCCGAAGACTCCTGTGAATATTAAAAAAACGGTCTTCGATAATTTCTCTCAACCATCTAAAGAACCTGAGGAGGTGTCATACAATGGCCTTAGTGACTCAGAATCAATAGGAGAAGGTTCTCACTCTGACCTGCACCTCTCTACTCATTCCAAACACTTCATTACTGTCAGGTTAGGAAAAGTCCAGAATCAGACCCAAATTCTAGAATGAACTTAAAAACACACTAGCACCCTTAGTATGAACCAGGACCTGACCCCACAACAGCTTCAGAGGAAAGTAAATATAACTCAGTAGAAATTGGAGTTACTCACAGATACATGGATGGTAGCAGGCAGAGCAGGATCAGGCAATGGCGAAGTCAGAAAGGCAGAGATTGGCAACGAGTATTCAGGCAGGTAGGGGTTAACAATAGAGTAGTCAAGCAAGCAATGTCCAGAAAAGTGTATTCAGGCAGGTAGGTGTTAACCAATAGAGTAGTCAAGCAAGCAATGTCCAGCAATGTGGGTTCAGGCAGGTAGGGGTTAACCAATAGAGTAGTCAAACAAGCAAGGTCTGGCAATGTGTATTCAGGCAGGTAGAAAGTAACAAGTTTCAGACACAAAGTACCAAACGATCTTCAGGCTTGAAACGATTGAGCAGAGATGGTGTCAGACAGGCAAAAGTTTGTTAACAAGAAATCCAGAAAGTATGTACTCACAGCAGCCACAGCAGGTAAAACAAACTGGCACCAGAGGAGTAGAGATGCCAGAATAAGAACCCCACCTGATGTCAGCAGAGTGGGACGGCTTCAGTGAGCTAAGATGTTGCTAGGCAACGCAACATAGCGCAAAAGCGCAGAAGATGGCAGAGAACAGCTGAACGAGTGACAATTACTGAAGCAACCTTGAAAAAAATGCTTGCTTTACAAACACGCTCCATCACGCAGGAAATTCGAAGAAGCCATGTTGAGTTGCGAAAAGATATCTCTGAGATCGGTGAGAGAGTGGATGCTCTCGAAAGGAGACAAAATGATGTGGCCACAGACCAGACAAACCTCTTGGCATATTCAGAAGCTCTATCTGACCAATTAACCCAGTTTGAATTTAAACTAGCTGACGTGGAAGATAGGGCACATAGAAATAATGTTCGGTTACAAGGGGTTCCAGAAGAAATCCTCCCGACAGACCTTCAAGGGTACTTAAAGGAGCTATTTAATGAGTTGTTGGGCTCAACTGAGGACATGACATCTACTATGGAAAGAGCTCACAGAGCGCTATGACCAAGAACAGTTTCTCAAGATAAGCCAAGAGACGTAATTGTCTGCTTCCACATTTTCTTGTTCAAAGACAAACTGATGCAGGCTGCCTTTTGTAGGCCACAGCTTTTGGACAAGTTTACAGATATACAACTATTACCTGATTTGTCTGCGCATACTCTCCAACAAAGGCAACAATTTCAACCGATCACCTCAGTACTTCGCAGGACAAACATAAAATACAGATGGGGTTACCCAACCAAACTAATAATTACAAAAGATAACCAGACACATATGGTTTCTACTTTGTCCCAAGGCAACACCCTCCTCAATCAGTGGGGCCTCATAACTGAAGTTTCGCAGCCTCATCCCTCCTTGCAACTGAAACTACGTGCAAATGCTCCTGAATGGCCTGTCAATGTAAAGCGTATGTAGGATATTTGTCCTATGTGTGATGCTAACCTTCTCTTCCACTCAGTCTCACACCAAACCTGTGGTTCTAAGAGTGTAGATAGAACCAAGATTTTGCTCATAGATCTGAGGGTGACTGAAAACAGTCAAGAGAAATGGATTTGAAGTGGGATTTAATCCAGCTATGGATATACAGAATAAAAGTGAAAAGAGTAAAGCTTAAGCTGGTGTATGACGTTAAAGAGATACAGAATAAGTGTACATATGTGTATCTTTCACTATAAGTTTTCTTACTTCCGACTTAGCTAATGTCAGGTTTCAGTTTAGTAATTATATTACTCTATATACTGTTCCTTGAGCTATTTGTAATAGTGTGGATTTGAGGAGACTTCGTCGGCATATGAGAAACGACAGTGTATTGTTAACCCAGTCTAATGCAACATATATGAAACAATGTTTCCGGAAATGTTCTTTTATACTTAGGAGCTGCAGTTTGGTTTCAGTTTAGCAATAGTACATTCTTTATGTGATTAAACTTGGACTGAGCTTTTAGGTAACTTACATTTCTTCCTCTTGAGGTAAAGTGAAGTGCTACCGGGATTCTGGCGGTTGAATGTCGGAAGTGATCAGTTAGAATTATCGGGCCGTGTAGGGTGACGTCATCCCGAGCGGCTTGTGGTTCACAGCTGATCTCCGTTTCGGCCGACAAAATATCCAGAGTGATAAATCAAGTAAGAGGAAGTGGGCCCATGTAGATAAGCAGGTAAGTTTAACGGTGTGTCTTAGATTCTTGGTCACAAAGAAAAGTTTAGTCAACAGGAGTGTATCTCCCTGTGCAAAGCGACTATGAGTATCTTGCACTCAAGTCAGTATGAACACCCGCAGTAGAAAATTACTTAGCATTATTGATAGGGAGGAGGAGACTTTTATAGGGCAGTGATAGCTTCTTCTTAAAGGTATACACATAATGAATCAGTACATGACAGTCAAAAAACAAAGGCCAAAAAGATTAAAGACCCAACTGAGCCAAGACCCTTCATGGCCTCACACTCTTCCACCCTATACTCAGGCCGAGTAAGAGTTTTGGATGAAATTCCCTCCATTGGGTGTAACTTCTCCAATGAGCAATAAAAGATTACTCTGAAATATCAGGGTCACCCCTGCTGGTTATTGACAGACAGTTTTCTCACTATATAAGTTCTGTTGACAAAATTGTTGATCACATTGTTTTCTTGTCATGGAGCAGGGTTGGCATAGCACCTGATTCCTGTTTTTCTGGTTATGTCTGACATGATTGACGTCAGACTGTTATTGTTGCTGCTTTGACTTATATGCTTAGTTGACTAATGTTATTGTTTTATTATTGAATTGTTTGTACCTTGGAGCGGGGCTGGTATTACTGGCTCCCGCCTACTTTGTTACACTCCTCCCCCCATATAAGGTAGCCCACGCCAGGGTTCCACCTAGGTGTACTATTTCCACCTCACTTATCCTGATACATTACTTAGCCCTAAGTGCTAGACTAATCTCCCTCTACCCTATTTCCCTCACTTCCCATCCCTAATTGTCCAAACATTCAATTCAAGATGATTGTATCTCGCATACTTTACCCGTTTCCCTCTCCAAGACAACATAATTACAAATGAATCCTGGTCAAAGCACAACCAAGTATTTGCTGATTTGCACTCTACTGACAACCCCAAAATTAGGAACTCATGGAGTTTACCCCGTCACAATCTGTCAGATATCTCTTTTAGGGAAGAACTGAGACAAGATATCATAGAGCTCATTCAACAGAATGATAATGCACAGACTAGGGATGACACACTCTGGGGGGCTATTCAAGTTGTCATAAGAGGATACATCATCTGCAAACAAGTTTGTCTGAAACCGCTTGCTGGACTTACCTTATCCCAAGCACATAGCAAACTTAGGACATTGGAGATTTCTAATAGATCTAATATTACAGAAGCTGCAACTGCACAAATTACTGCAATTTGAACCTACATTAGCCATACAGAACTGCACAGAACACAACAAAATGTAGCTAAACTCAAACAGATATTCTATCATAAAAGTAATAAGGCAGACACTATGTTGGCCAACAAATTGCGTCATCGAGCCAATACATCTCGCATACACCAGATCCAACATAACAAAAAGACCCTTAGATTAACTTCACAAATAGGAGACTGCTTTGCAGACTTTTACTCGTAGTTATACAACATTGAAAATTCGGAAGATAATAAGCCCACTTCATCACATAACATTCAACTATTCCTAAACTCCCTAAATGTACCAACTCTCATGGCCGAACAACAAGATGCACTCACTACCCCCTTCACCTTATTAGAAATTAAACAAATTATCAAAAATGTAAAGCCCTTTAAGGCCCCAGGGCCAGATAGATTCCCTGACCACTTTTACAAAACATACACACAGGAACGATCTCCCCTCCTCCTTAGGTTTTTTGATTTAGCAAAAAAAGAAGGCAACTTTAAAAAAGAATTTCTTGAACCATTATTGTTACGATTCCCAAGCCAAATAAAGACCCCATTTTATGCTCTAACTAGAGGTCCATCTCCTTAATTAACACCAATGTTAAAATCTATTCTAAACTCCTGGCAAATCATATTTGTAAGCTGCTACCCAGCCTAATTAACCCCGATCAGGTAGGCTTTATTTATTATAGAGAAGACCCAGACAATACTAGGTGTCTCATTAATGTAATTTGTGAATCTACCAGAATGAACAAGCCCTTCTCAGTTATCTCTTTAGATACTGAGAAGACTTTTGACCGAGTCCAATGGGCCTACCTTTGGGAAACCTTAGAGGCCTTTAAGTTCCCTACTGAAATCTGCCTTGCTATTCAAGCCCTTTATTCCACACCATCTGCAAGAGTAAATGGTTTTGGATGCCAATCAATGTCATTCACGATTTCTAATGGTACCAGGCAGGGCTGCCATCTGTCCCCTCTTCTATTTGCCCTAGCAGTTAAACCCCTTGCTGAGCAAATACGCTCAGAAATGGAACTAGAAGCAATTACCCTATTTGGAACGACACACAAAGTCGCACTTTTTGCTGACGACATTACTATATACTCTGCTGACCCAGCACACGCTATTCCTGAACTAATGGAAAGATATTTGGTAATTTATCATTTTATAAGCTTAATACAACAAAAACTGAAATATACTGGTGGGGATACCCTCAAAACTACATCCATAGTCTAATACATAGATTTAACTTTACTTGGACGACCAAACAAATTACACATCTTGGGGATAAGTTGTCCAACAGTATACCACAGATGATCAAAGAAAACTCCTTTCCACTATTAACAGAATTGAAAACTCTAAAGCATAAATGGAATCACAAATCTATTTCTTGGACTGGCCAAATTACATCCCTTAAAATGTCTTTCCTGCCAAAACTTACATATCTCTTTAGATGCCTTCCACTCAGGGTACCTATGCACCTTCTTCTGCAATTCCAAAGCGAATGTACAAAGTTTATCTGGCAGGGGAAACCCCTATAGTCTCCCATAAAATCCTCCAATTCCCATTCACCTGGAAGGCTTAGCTTCCCCATCTATTGTGAAATACTATGAAGGAGCAATGCTCACGCATATTTCTCAATGGGGGTATTACACTCTCCTGTTAAATGGAGAGACATTGAACAAGCCTCACTTACCTTCACGATTCTCCTTAGAGAATTGATATGGACTCCAATCCATAGTTCAATATCATGAACCCTGTAATAATTGAATGCCTTTCTATTTGGGATAGCATCCGCCACCGTCACCTTATAGCACCCCACCCATCACCTATTACCTCTGTAGCCGGCCTACTGACGAGATTAGCAGAAACTCACTGTAATACCTGGGCACACCTAGGTATCAAATAAGTTACAGATTTTTGGTCAACCACCTCCCAGAACACCTTTATTACATTCGCCCAATTAGAAAACCCTATGAATATTGCCCCCTTTCTCCAATTTGAACTTATTAGGATCAAGAGCTTTCTCACAAGTTGGGGATTTGTTACCAAATCTTCTCATCCTCTTACCCCTTGGGAGTCCATCTGGTGAGGGGGCTGCAGGCTCTCTAAACCCCTATCAACACATTATAACTTTTTAGAGGGCACCATACCCCTACTTTAGCATCTCACTTGTATAGATGGGACAGCCTACTACATATTAACATCCCACTCAATGTGTGGCAACGTACTCTCATATTAACAAAGAAAGCACTACACTGTATAACAATGTTTGAGACATATTATAAAGTTGTTTCTCATTGGTACTATGTCCCTACAAGACTGTTCAAAATGTTTCCGGGAACATCCCCTCTTTGCTGGCGCCAATGTGGCCTCCCAGGAGATTTACTCCAAATATGGTGGGAGTGCCCAAAAATGAAGCCTATTTGGAATTTGTGCTTCTCTGCTCTTTCCAAAATGAAGATCTATGTACCCAGAACACCCGCAATAGCTCTTTTACATGTGGGCTTACATACCCTCCCTAAGCACCACAGTCTTTTATGTATATTCCTTTTCTCTTCCACCAAAACCAACACTGCTAGGGCCTGGAAAAGGTAACCCCCCCCAAAAAAAAAAAATGGTCTGAAGTTCTAAACAAAATGGCATACCTATGCACAATGGAAAAATAAATGTTTTACTTACTTAACAAATCAGACTTATTTGAATTTACTTGGTTTGACTGAAAGGAATCTTATGACACTCTCTGGCTCTCAACGGTGGTATCATAGGATCCTCAACCACAATCCAACTGACTCCATGACCTTCCTCTCTCTTTCCTTCCTTACTTACTCCTCCTACATATACACAATATGAATGTAATGTATCAACTATCTTTGATTCCATTTTCTATTTAAAAATAATCCTTCCAATGAGACGGAAGGACTATATATATATATATATATATATATATATATATATATATATATATATATATATATATATATATATATATATATATAAAATTAAGGTTCTTTATAATGACTACTTTTGACTAGTGTCTACTGGAATAGGAATCCTGCGTGTCTTCAATCATTCTTATATATAATCCAGTAAAGTATGTGATTTTGTTTGATCTTTTGGATCTTAATAAAAAAAAAATATTTGAAAAAAAAAGACTGTCAAAAAAAAAAAAAAAAAAAAGCTTAGATACAAGCTAATACAGAGGTAAAAAGTATATTTCTATAACAGTGTTGGTTATGCAAAACGAGGGTATGGTAAATAAAGGAATTATCTATCTTTGTAAACAATAACATTTTTGGTGTTTACTATCCCTTTAGCATTTAAGTGTTAATGTTCGTATTTAGAGCATGTATGTTACTCAAAAGTTCAATATGCAAGTGTTACATTCAAAATATACCTAAATATTAATGTTAACATTCATATTTACTAGGGGCGATTTGAACAGCCAATTTTAACTTAGGTCTGACCTCTGGTTAATTGTGCTTAGCGCACAGTGAAAACGCAAGCTTGCAGTCACATTAACCAGCTTGTAATGGCTGATTATTTAACGTGTGCCCATAAACTGACAAATTTGCCCCTTTACAGGCACACGTTAAGATAGTGTCTCACTTGCATTCTAGCCCTAAATAAATAATATGAAGTAGATCAAGGAATAAAAAAATATTTAGCAGCTAGCAGGTTAAACCTGGAAAATTAAATATCTTTATGCAAGTCTTTGTAATATATTTTTACTCCATTTTGTATGGAAGCTTTTAACAAGACACGTCTATTCAATGTACATAATCTTTATTTTACAGCACTTGTTAATTTTCCATGCAGGTGAATCACAGCAAGTAAAAGAAAAGCATTGAAGTATATGAAAAGGCAGCTGTCAGACTTGAACACTAGCCTTAGCTTCATCAGCAACACAGCCTCATTATATGTGTTTGCCTTTCAGCAGCACTGTATGAGCATTCCCTATGCAAAACACTCATATTAATGCATGCTATTTTAAAGAAATCTCTGCAACGTACAAGCAAGTGCTACTGGGATAGATTAATCTTTAAGGAACTAACGCCTAGATTACGAGTTTTGTAAAAACTTGCGGGGCTAACGCTCCTTTTTTTTCCAGCGCTCCCTTAAGCCAACGTTGGTATTACGAGTTTTCTGAATGGCTGTCTTAGCCTCAGAAAAGTGAGAGTTGAGCCAAATTTAGCTCCACTTCCACCCTCAATACCAGCATTGCTTACGGTAGCGGTAAGCTGGAAAAACGTGCTCATGCACGATTTCCCCATAGGATACAATGGGGCCGAGCTGGCTGAAAAAAAACCTAACACCTGCAAAAAAGCAGCGTTCAGCTCCTAACGCAGCCCCATTGTTTCATATGGGGAAACACTTTCTAAGTCTACACCTAACACCCTAACATGAACCCCGAATCTTACACTTATTAACCCCTAATCTGCTGCCCCTGCTATCGCTGACACCGCCCCCACCTACATTATCCCTATGAACCCCTAATCTGCTGCCCCCAACATCGCCGACACCTATATTATATTTATTAACCCCTAATCTGACGCCCCCAACGTCGCCACCACCTACCTACACTTATTAACCCCTAATCTCCTAATCTGCCTACCGGACATTGCCGCCACTATAATAAATGTATTAACCCCTAAACCGTCGCACTCCCGCCTCGCAAACACTATAATAAATTTTATTAACCCCTAATCTGCTCTCTCTAACATCGCCGCCACCTACCTACAATTATTAACTCCTAATCTGCCGCCCCCAAAGTCGCCGCTACTATAATAAAGTTATTAACCCCTAAACCTAAGTCTAACCCTAACACCCCCCTAAGTTAAATATAATTTAAATAAATCTAATTAAATTTACTATAATTAAATAAATTATTCCTATTTAAAAATAAATACTTACCTATAAAATAAACCATAAGATAGCTACAATATAACTAATAGTTACATTGTATCTATTTTAGGATTTATATTTATTTTACAGGTAACTTTGTATTTATTACAAAATTACCTGTAAAATAAATCCTAACCTAAGTTACAAATACACCTAACACTACACTATCAATAAATTAATTAAATAAATTACCTACAATGATCTAAACTAAAATACAATTAAATAAACTAAACTATATTACAAAAAAAAAAACACTAAATTACAAAAAATAAAAAAATATTACAAGAATTTTAATCTAATTACACCTAATCTAAGCCCCCTAATAAAATAAAAAAGCCCCCCAAAATAATAAAATTCCCTACCCTATACTAAATTACAAAAGTAATCAGCTCTTTTACCAGCCCTTAAAAGGGATTTTTGCGGGGCATTGCCCCAAAGTAATCAGCTCTTTTACCTGTAAAATAAAATACAAGGCCCCCCAACATTACAACCCACCACCCACACACCCCTACTCTAAAACCCACCCGATCCCCCCTTAAAAAACCTAACACTGGGGGCGGAGCCAGAACGCCATCTAAGATGGCCGCACCTCATTGAGCTCCTTAACGTGGTGAGGAGTAAGGCACAATCTCTACATGGTCGGAGGATTATTGCGACCAGAGGGAAGCGACAATAGCCTCAGCGACATCCGTACTACGCATTGATATCACCCGATGACTTGAACTCTCAATAGAACCGCCGCAAGAGTTCCGGCCTACACGGATGAGCACAGTACACCCGACGACTGAAGCAATGTGGCGCTTGTTGCCGGAGGGGAGTAAACAGAGCAGGGTAAAACCGCAAGACAGGACCTTATAGCGAATCCAACTTTTCAAGGTAACAAGCAGCCTTAAAATAATACACTATAAGTATGGATGCAGTGCCTTATAAGCTTAGAGGGCTCTCTAACATGAGGGCAAAAACAAAACAAGCTACATCTCAGATGAATGGGGCGTCTGTCATAACTGTTATGTGGACATTACATGAGGAAGATTAGGTCCGGTAAACTAACTATCTGGGCCCCATTGGGATAGCATTATATGAGATCTGCAGGGAATACCTTTTCAGACAACAATCATTGTAGATTCACAATCCCACAATAGGCCAAGATATTTCTACACATCCCCACGTGGGTTTAACACAGGAGAAACTCTACTATTACTAGAGCAGTGGAATGAAGGTACAACTGCCTTAAGTAATGCAGTAACACGGCTAAAAACAAAACGTGACGCACTTAGAGGAAAGCCAGGAAAGTACAACTCATTGGGGAAAGCTATAACCTTATAATATTTAGTACGCTGGCTTATAATACACCTCCAACATCTGACCAGCTTGAGATGGCAGACAGGAGATTGGCCAAACAGGATAAAAATAATAAAACCACTATAAATAACGTTAATGCCTTCTTTAAGCCTATAGATAAACAGAAAACCACTGAAGAACTACCAGAGACAAATATAGATAAGGCACAAGAAGAAAGCTGCACCATGTCTCAGAACATAGATAACAAAGGTGGTTCTGGCACTGAGGGCCCATCACATATAAAGCAATGGAAACACTCATAAATCAGGTGAAATCCTGTATAAAGGAGGAATGCGCAGAACTAAAGAGAGAAATTACAGATCTGGGAAACAGAGTAGACACCCTAGAAGGGGATAGAGAGGACATGACAGCAGAAATGCTTACCATGTCAAACAAAGTGCGCTCTCAACAGAAACAGATATCGGAGCTGGAAATCACATTAGATGAAATCGAAAACAGAACACGTCGTAAAAACATTAGTATTAAAGGAATACCGGAATCGGTCTTAGGTTCACATTTAAGAAATTACTTGGATGGGTTGTTCAGATCTCTTCTGGAAGAGGACCACCCTGATATCTCAACAATACAGATGGAAAGAGCCCATCACTCATTAAAACCAAAGCCACCAGAAACCATCCCTCCCAGAGATGTAGTTATCTGCTTTACAAAGTTTCAGGAGTGAGAACTCATCCTACAGCAAGCACGCAAGCAGCAGAACTTTAAATACCAAGGAGCTCTAATAAAGTTCTTTGCCGACCTATCTATCTTGACCCTGCAAAAAAGAAGGGAATTTGCAACTCAGACACAACACCTTAGATCATTAAATATCCCCTATAGGTGGGGTTTTCCAGTACAAGTTCAAGTAATAAAAAAATGGGAAAAAATATGAATGCTCCCAGGTTTTGGACATTAACTCTTTCTGTATCAAACTGGACATAACGCCACCAATGGCCACAACAAAGGAACTTGCTAATGTTGAATTACAAGAGAAAAGACATTCCCCAACCACCAAGCATAGAGCATGGAGCGAATTTACAAAAACGCCTCCTTTCAAAAAAACTTCGATTACCAGACCTTCAGCAACCAAAACATGAAATTCAACTTCACATAACATGAGGAGATAAAGGTCATTCACTGTATATGCCCTACAGGACAACAATCTGTCCAGTCTCAGCGGAAAGGAAACACCATGCTGCTGGATCTTCAAATCTTCAGACTTTCTAAGAAGATGTTGGTAAATATACTTAACATATATCGTTACTCTACTGGATGAGACTTTAAGACTTTCTTATAGTGTTATAGTAATAAGTAAGCTGTTTATTTGTTTTGCTTGTATTTATAGAGACTTTACAGAATACCAGAACTGTCAATAATTTTGCAATTGTTGTCATTTGCTGTCAAAGTATCAACTTTTTTCTATGATATATTACAGTAGCAGCTGATATACAGGAACCGATATCAGCTATAAAACTGAGTTTCTACCGTTTTATTAAGGTTAAATACGAGATCTGAAGTAAGATTATGCACTGGCTCTAAAGAGTATTTAATGCAAACGTAAATGTTAGAAGTTGTTAAAATTGTAAATAGTTATGAATGTTTTCAGGTATATAAAGAGGCCTTAAGGGGAGTTCTCTCACCAAATAGATGGCTTCAGAGACTACAGACCAAAACAATGAAGTAGAACCAATACTGAAAAATTACACTACTTATCTACTTTATTTGTACTCACATCGACTTTAAAGCACTTGGTGATTGTAACAACAGTTATTAACATTGAGGTTCCTCCTTGAAGTTTCGGTTCTCTTACACTGTTTATTGTTAAACAATTAATATGTTGGTTCCAGTATTATCCACCAAACGGAGTGGTTGAAACATTACTAGAGCCAGGGGGGTGCCTTGAAGTAAAACCGAGCTCTAACCTTAATATGCCCAAATTGTAACCGTACTTTCAAGCAGATGTTAGAATAACCTACTGTTATTGTTATTGTTTGTTTATTAGTTATATAAGGACACCTCCAAATGATTTAATCACTAATCTACAACAATCCAGATTCACCTCAGCTGCATGTCAAATCTGACCACACTGATCTTTAGTTAGACGACCTATATGATACAATAGAATACTAGTTCAAACCTAAACACCGCATAATTAACTATATACTCAACTCTTTTCAAGTCGCAGCATTTTACATCATGTTAGGAAAACCACCTAGATATAACCTCTGTGACGCAACCACATTTTTTTTATAGCCTTACCAGACCACTAACCGACCCCTATTGAACACCCTTTTCTTTTTTCTTTTCTATCTCTCTCCATTAAGAGATAGTTCATTTTCTATCTTAACTATTACATCTTCCTCCCTTCTTCTTCCTTCTTGTACTCCTTTACCATTATCCATAACTCATACCTCGACAACGAATCATTAACCAGACAACACTCATCTAAATAATTAACTGTTGGACACACTCCTCCAATATAAGACGCAAACTATGCCAAAACCACAAACACTTAACAAAATCAATATAGCAACACAAAATGTGAAAGGGTTTCTATCGGCCCAAAAACAGACCATAGCATTATACGATTTTTATAAAAGGAATCTAGATATTGTATTTATACAAGAAACTCATTTTAGAAAGAGACATGAACCCATACTTCCATCGCGCCATTATGATAAATATTACTCTAGCTCAAACACAACAAAGAAAAATGGGATCTGTATATTATTAAAAAAAAGGCCTCCCCTTCGAATTGCTGCAGTGCAAGCGAGACGATGAGGGTAGATTCCTGCTACTAGTGGTCACCTGTTATGGTAGACCTTTGACACTCCTCAATCTTTACACCCCAAACCGTCCCAAACCTGCTTTTTTCAGAAAAGTGATGAATCTGTTACTTGACTTAGCAAAAGGCCCAATATTTATTGCAGGAGATTTAAATTTTCCAGCGGATCCATCATTAGATGTATCTTCAGGGAAATAATACATGCCACTTAAAATGATTAAGGCGAATTGGCAGGCACTACAATCCATACCATCCTTTGATATTTGGCGTTTATCACATAGCTCCACAAAAGATTATACATTCTTCTCACATCCGCAAAAAATGTACACAAGATTGGACTACATTCTCTGTGACCAGTCATCTTTACAACTGTTGATAGACTCTAAAATATCTCAAACGCCTTGGTCAGACCATGCAATGGTGCTGAGTTCATTTGCATGGCCACAGAAACCTGGTGCAAGGAACACATGGAAACTAAACAATATTGTCTTTACAGACCCCATAATGTTACAATCAATCACGGAAAAGACCTCTCTTTTCTTCGACATAAATGACCCACAAGACACCTCTCACACTAATAACTGGGAAACATATAAGTGTTATATTAGGGGGGGAGATAATTAAACAAATAGCTCAACACCGCAAACAACAGGAATTAACTTATAAATCTCTTGCTAATTCTCTTATCACCATTGAAAAAGAACATAAGGAGAATCCAGCCTCTGAAGACTTGTTAAATAAACTAAGCAAAGCCAGGGAAGAGATTAACCAATATCTCAATAAGAAAGCACACAGACAAGCACTCACACTAAATGCAAAATATTTTGCAGAAAACAACAAAACTGGCAAACTTTTGGCCAGATAACTTAAAAAGAAACTTTACAAATCCTTTGTTAGGTCAGTCAAAGATGAAAACAAAAAAGACCATTTTAAAAGTGAAGATATAGCAAACACTTTCTCAGACTACTACAGTAAACTATACAACCTAGCTAATGCTAACCCTTCCACCAGGAAAGAACAAATCGAAAGTTATTTAGTGAGATTAGACTTACCATCCCTGTCAGAACTAGATAAATCAGACTTAGAATCTTCCATCACACTTCTAGAAGTACAAGACACCATAAAACAATTAGCCCCTGAGAAAGCACCAGGTCCAGACGGGTTCACTCCGAAATACTATAAAATACTTTCACCACAAATTAGCCCACACCTATTACAACTCTTTAACGCCATTGATAAAAATTCTCCCTTCCCTAGTCGCATGTTGGAAGCGAATATAACAGTTATCCCTAAACCAGGAAAAGACCCTGTCCAAATAACAAAATTATAGACCAATATCATTACTAAATATTGATGTTAAGATATATGCAAAAATTTTGGCAAATAGGTTAAAGCGCTATCTTCCTAACTTGGTACAAGGTGACTAAGTGGGATTTATACCCACTCGCAAGGCCAAAGACAATACCACTAGACTTCTTTATATTTTACATCATTCCTCGGCAGAGCATATTCCCCTTACCCTATTATCAACGGACGCCGAGAAGGCTTTTGATAGGGTGGACTGGCAATTTTTGTGGTGCACCCTGTACAATTGTTTATAGAAAAAATTATAGCAATATATTCTATTCCCAACGCAAGAGTCATAGTCAACAATACAGTCTCTCAAAATTTCCAAATAAATAATGGTACCCGTCAAGGGTGCCCCCTCTCTCCCCTGCTTTTCGTCCTATCAGTAGAAATCTTAGCAGCGCAAGTGCGAGCTTCTCCTGAAATTAGCGGTGTAAACATAGGTCAGTGCACTACTAAATGCCTGCTATTTGCAGATGACATTCTGTTCACATTAACGAATCCTAAAAAATCTCTTCAGAAGCTCACTGAGGTTCTGTCGGAGTATAAAAAATTAT
Source organism: Bombina bombina (assembly GCF_027579735.1). Taxonomy (NCBI): domain Eukaryota; kingdom Metazoa; phylum Chordata; class Amphibia; order Anura; family Bombinatoridae; genus Bombina; species Bombina bombina. The sequence continues at coordinate 912,816,885 of NC_069499.1, forward strand.
CTAATTTCTCCATCAATATGGGGAAATCAATGATCATGCCCGTGAATCTAGAGGACGACCAATATATCAAAACCCAAACTTTATTCCCCACAACAAAACATATTACATACTTAGGATTAACTATTAAGCCTACAATCTCTGAAACTATAGAATTAAACTACAAAGCTTTAAAGCAAAAGATAGAAATTGAATACCTGGCATAAGTCGGGACACCTAACGTGGTTAGGCAGGGTCAATGCGATTAAAATGACCACACTTCCTAAGATACTATACGTCCTACAAATATTAATACTTATCCCATCTCCATCATATCTAACAAATCTACAAAAGCAGATCAACAACTTTATTTGGTCTTATTCAAAACCAAGGATCCCCACCCACACTCTATATCTCTCTAGACAACAAGGAGGTCTGGGTATACCAAACTTGATGAATTATTATAAAGCAATACACCTATCACGCATTATTACATGGAACGAGCCAACTGACCCTAAGCTATGGGTAACAATGTACGCTCAACATTTAACAGACGCTACTATACGAGACATTTGTTGGATCCCTAACAAATACCGCCCAAGGGAAATAAAACATAATCCTTTTGTTGTAGAAATACTCCATATATGGGATGCACTTTTAGGCACGCACAACCAGATTTCAACTCCAATTTCAACTTTATCGGATTTTTCCTACCTTAATTCCAATTGGCTGATAGAATCCTATCAGCCAATCGGAATTCGAGGGACGCCATCTTGGATGACGTCATTTAAAGGAACCTTCATTCGTCGTTAGTCGTCGGGAAAAAGAGAATGCTCCGCGTCGGATGTCTTGAAGATGGACCCGCTCCGCGCCGGATGGATGAAGATAGAAGATGCCGCTTGGATGAAGACTTCTGCTGGATGGAGGACCTCTTCTGCCCCAATTGGATGAAGACTTCTGCCACTCCGGATGTCCTCTTCTGGCCCATTGGTTCCCGGCTGAGTGAACATGGCTCAAGGTAGGGTGATCTTCAATGGTGTAGTGTTAGGTTTTTTTAAGGGGGGATCGGGTGGGTTTTAGAGTAGGGGTGTGTGGGTGGTGGGTTGTAATGTTGGGGGAGTCTTGTATTTTATTTTACAGGTAAAAGAGCTGATTTCTTTGGGGCAATGCCCCGCAAAAAGCCCTTTTAAGGGCTGGTAAAAGAGCTGATTACTTTTGTAATTTAGTATAGGGTAGGGAATTTTATTATTTTGGGGGCCTTTTTTATTTTATTAGGGGGCTTAGATTAGATGTAATTAGATTAAAATTCTTGTAATATTTTTTTATTTTTTGTAATTTAGTGGGGGGTTTTTGTAATATAGTTTAGTTTATTTAATTGTATTTTAGTTTAGATCATTGTAGGTAATTTATTTAATTAATTTATTGATAGTGTAGTGTTAGGTGTATTTGTAACTTAGGTTAGGATTTATTTTACAGGTAATTTTGCAATTGTTTTAACTAGGTAGCTATTAAATAGTTATTAACTATTTAATAGCTATTGTACCTAGTTAAAATAAATACAAAGTTACCTGTAAAATAAATATAAATCCTAAAATAGCTACAATGTAACTATTAGTTATATTGAAGCTATCTTATGGTTTATTTTTTAGGTAAGTATTTATTTTTAAATAGGAATAATTTATTTAATTATAGTAAATTTATTTAGATTTATTTAAATTATATTTAATTTAGGGGGGGTTAGAGTTAGGGTTAGACTTAGGTTTAGGGGTTAATAACTTTATTATAGTAGCGGCGACGTTGGGGGTGGCAGATTAGGGGTTAATAATTGTAGGTAGGTTGCGGCGACATTGGGGGGGCAGATTAGGGGTTAATAAAATTTATTATAGTGTTTGCGAGGCAGAATTGCAGTGGTTTAGGGGTTAATACTTTTATTATAGTGGTGGCGATGTCCGGTCAGCAGATTAGGGGTTAATAAGTGTAGGTAGGTGGCGGCGACGTTGGGGGTGGCAGATTAGGGGTTAATAAATATAATATAGGTGTCAGCAATGTTAGGGACAACAGATTAGAGGTTCATAGGTATAATATAGGTGCCGGCAGTGTCCGGTCGGCAGATTAGGGGTTAAATAATTTCATTATAGGGTTTGCGATGTTGGGGGGCCTCGATTTAGGGGTTAATAGGTAGTTTATGAGTGTTAATGTACTTTGTAGCACTGTAGTTAATAGCTTTATGTTCCGGCGTTAGCCCATAAAACTGTTAACTACTGACTTTTTTATGCGGTAGGAGTCTTGGAGGTAGAGGCTGTACCGCTCACTTCTTCCAAGACTCGTAATACCGGCGTTAGGCAAATCCCATTAAAAAGATAGAATACGCAATTGACATAAGGGGATTTGCGGTAGCCAAAAGTCGCGGAAGAAAAGTGAGCGGTACACCTGTACCTGCCATACTCATAATACCAGCGGGCGTTAAAAAGCAGCATTAGGACCCCTTAACGCTGCTTTTTAAGGCTAACACAGAGCTCGTAATCTAGGCGTTAGTTTCTTTTTCAGAATGGGGCATTGCTAACAGATCATTAAAATTAAACTAACCGCATGTGTGCACACAATAAATGATATGCACATAAAGGGTTCAATGTACTAAGCAGTGAACGGTACTTTGGAGTGCTTCCTGTGCAAGCTCACTCATGCCAGCCTGCTTACAGAAATGTAACACTGCTTCCTAAACTCACATGTTCCTTCAGTGTGATTGACAGTCCCTGCTCTAGCCCAATTAGGCGCCACTGCGCACAATTCAATGTGCAGAGGTCATATGACAGATGCGAGAGAGAGATAAGGAGAGATATGAGGGAATGACTATAGAAGGGTGAGAGTGCATAGAGAAAGGCCATAGACGCAGGGCCATCTTTAACACAGGGCAAAAGGGGCAGCTGCCCAGGGCCCAGTCTTTGTTGAGGGGCCCAAGAGTCCTAAAAAAAAGGTTTTTTTTTGGTTCATGCCAGACTGCTGATGTTATGTGATATGGGGACACACACAGTCAGTCCTAATACTGTCACAGTCAAAAGTTCTCTGCTGATATTTATTTGTGAGAAACTGCCAGAACATGCCGGTGTCATGTGATATGCCAAGCTAGTGCCATGTGCTGTTTTAGATATCACTGTGCAGCACTGAATGCTAAGCCCTAACTCTGCATCCAGCCAATCCCACTGCATCAGAAAAGGTCCTGCTTGGGTTACTACTGTTACCAGGTAACTGCTCTGGTGGTGGGGATTGTTTCTGGGTAGGGCTGACTGTAGGCACATGCAGCAGAAAGCTGGAGTTGCAGGCACATGAGGATTTGAGCATCTGTGCAGCTTCACATACTGCTCTCTTCAGTCTTGAGGATTTGTGACTCATCTCACAATGTATCCATGCAACCTTGGGCAGACAGCATCGCATCCAGTCTGCTGGTCCCCTTAACCCTGCTGTTTCTGCTGTGGCCCTAAGATCAACTAACTAAAGTTTGTTAGGGGAACAGTGCTTTGTAGAAAGGTGTCAGTGGGAAGAATAAGTAAGTGCACACACGCCCCTCCCCATGCAGCATTGTCTACTGCAGGGTGAGAGGGAACTTGTTCCTAGCAAATAAGTGACATGTGCTGCTGTGGCTGATGTAATAGTGCCATGCTGATACTTCACACATTAAGGTAAGATTTATTTTTATAGTTTTTTTTTCTCTCTGTCTCAGATTTTACAGCTTCCCTTAGTAGTTCTGCTGTTCCAATCAGTAAACTTATATTTGTCTGCACCTCCATGCTTCCTCCTCAGTCTTTACTTTGCTTGCTCCTGTTGACTGCCCTAAATCTCTTTAACCAGCTAACCCCACACCAGAATCACATTTATAAGCATATTAAATTAATCCACAGTGGAGGAATTTATATATTTATTTACTTATTAGTACTGCTTAGGTCCAGTTTCACATATTGCAATTTATTTATTTTTTTAAAAATGATTAGCCCAGCAGTTGATGATCCACTGCTGGGCTAATAATTAAAAAAAAAAAAAAAAATTGATTTAGTTGTTTTTTGGGATGTTGGGGTGGAGAGCGAAATTGCATGGTGGGGGCCCAAGAAAATATTTGCCCCGGGTCCAGTCAATATTAAAGACAGCCCTGCATAGACGGAGAGAGACAAAGAGGAGAATGTGTTGAGAGAATGGAGAGAGAGCAGGAAGAAAAAAGTATGGACAAGACAATGGGAGAAAGAGAAGAGAGAGGAGGGAGAGTGAGAAAAGAGAACATAATAACTGTCCTATAGACAAACAAGAAAAACAAACAGCACAAATATTTGTATGCCCCTGTGGGAGGCCCTATCATGAGCGAGGACTTAGGCTGCTTCCCATCTGGCCTAACACTAGGGCTGCCTATGATGACTGCTGCTTCTTAACCTCATACGTCTGTTTGGGGCAATTGACAGGTCTCTCAATAGTAGGGGTGGCACTGTGCAAGCAAATGTTTTTGTGCAATAGTAAATATGGATGTACAGTGTCCGCTGCCCACTTTCCACATAGATGGGCGAACAGGTTACCAAGTTGGGAACCTTAACCAGCCCCAGTTTAGTACACAAGGCTTAAAATGATTTACTGTGTGTGCACAAACACACTCTCACATGTGCACAAAGACACACAGACATGCATGTCTACACAAGAGACTATATAGTTAATCTGTGCATTTGAATTCAGAGAATTCAGGGAAATGAATTCAGAGAAATAAAAAAAAAAAGAATACAAACTATTGCATTCATTCATTGCATTCATGTAAAAAAATAAATTTAAGCAGCCGCTTTAACGAAAGAAAAAAAAACCAGCAAACAAAAGCACAAACCATAGTTGATTTGTTCATGCTGTTAAAAACTTTACTTTAAAGGTGGGGAACTCTTTTCTGCAGGTGGTAAAAGCTTCAAATTTACAGTTTTACACTATTCAATAGCAATCCAGCAATGCCTTTGTCAGTTGAGTGATTCCTGTGTCAGCCAATTAGTATGTAAGCTTTATTTTTTCTTGACAACCCTGACCCTATTAAAGATAAATACATAAAAAAACATTCTTTTTTATATCAAATAAATAATGTTGACTAAATTAAGCTGTGCTGAATAACCCAGTGAAGTAATCTTGGAACGCATACAAAGAGAGAAGCTTTCTACCATAAACAAGCAACAGCTCAGTAGCTTATTTTATGTTAAATTACTGCCTAGGAGCAGCCTCATTTAGCCCAGGTGTGGTTTTCACAGAAGAAAATTTGCTTATCCTGCCGAGTAAGGTCAGTCCAGCCCCAAAATACCAAGCTATTCTCCTATGAATAAGGAACATGACAACCCCAGACAATAGTTTCGGCCTTCTGTGGGCCTTGTCAATGAGGTGCAGCCATATTCCACTAAGCACACTAGGCAAGAAGTCCACATCTGGTTTCCCCCATCACCTTTAGGGAGACCTTCCTAGGGTAATAATACAAATGAATACAAAGAGAGAAATGCTCTACCAGGAATAATAAACAACAGCTGAGTAGCTTGTTCTATGGTGAGTTACCACCTAGAAGCAACCTGGGGTTTGTTGTTTTGTCTTGTTCAGAGGAGAATTTCCTGGTATTTTAGGGCTGGACTGATATGCTACAGGTTATTTTTTCCACTGTCCTTGTGAACAAACACAGATGTTTTTCTAGCTTTTGTTCTGCCTCAGTTGAGTTTGTTTCGCTATTTCTTCTTTGTATACACATTGGTCTAGGGTCTCCCTAAGAGTAAAAGGGGAAACCAGATGTGGACTCCTTGCACACATGCCCTAGAAAGGTGACAAGACCCAAATGTTCGTCTTGGGTTTGTTGGTGTCTTTTGTTCAGTGGAACATTGTCTGTGTTTTGGCACTGGACTGTCATTGGGCAGGGTCAGACTGATATGCTGCAGGATATTTTGTCTCTGTGGAAGGCATAGTGTGCTAAAAGAGACCATGAGTGGCACTGTCCTTGTGAATAAGCATTTACTTTTACTAGCTTTTTTTCTGTCTCAATTGAGTGTGTCTTTTTATTTCTTGTTTGTATGTAAATTGCTCTTGGGTCTCTCTAAGAGTAAAAGGGGAAACCAGATGTGGACTCCTTGCACTCATGCCCTAGAGAGATGCAACTGCACCTCACTGACGAGACCTAAAGTAGGCTGAAACGTGCATCTGGGGTTTGTTTTCTCTTGTTTAGAGGAGAATTGCCTGGTATTTCGGTGCTGGACTGTCATTGGGCAGGATCAGACTTATATGCTACAGGATATTTTTTCTCTGTGAAAGGCATAGTGTGCTAAAAGAGACTGCACCCTAAGTGGTACTGTACTTGTAAACAAGCAAATAAGTTTTCCATCTTTTGTTCTGTCTCAGTTGAGTGTGAGATTACTTGTAAGTAATCTTGAAAGACATTTTTTTTTCAATTAAATGATTGCTTGTGCACATATCTACTGTACATAATTCTAATAGGAGTATTTTTATAGGCTACGTATGTTCAAGTTAAAAGCAATGTTTCCTCTTACTAACAAACTGCAGTTTCAGAATGTAATGAAACAATGAAAATTATTCACATAACTATCTACTAAAAAGCTCTAAAGATTATTGCGCTTGTCGGGTAACGTGTGTATTACAAGTCGAAAGTAAAATGGTTTTGCACAAGTGCTAACCTGTAGCGCAAAAATCTGAATTTCTCTTGTTAAGTGTAGTCAGTCCACGGGTCATCCATTACTTATTGAATATATCTCTTCCCAACAGGAAGCTGCAAGAGGATCACCCAAGCAGAGCTGCTATATAGCTCCTCCCCTCACATGTCATATTCAGTCATTCTCTTGCAGCCTAACTAAAGATAGGTCGCTGTGAGAGGTCTGTGGTGTTTTTTAACTTAGTTTATTTCTTCAATCAAAAGTTTGTTATTTTAAATGGCACCGGAGTGTGCTGTTTGTTCTCAGGCAGCATTAGAAGAAGAATCTGCCTGCGTTTTCTATGATCTTAGCAGACGTAGCTAAGATCCACTGGCTGTTCACATCTGAGGAGTGAGGTAACTTCAGAAAAGGGGAATAGCATGCAGGGCCCCCCTGCAAACGAGGTATGTGCAGTAAATTATTTTTCTGAGGAATGGAATTGACTGAGAAAATACTGCTGATACCAATGTAACGTAAGTTCAGCCTTAAATGCAGTGATAGCGACTGGTATTAGGCTGATGAGTGTGTGTACACTGAATGTATTTTTCTAAGGAATGGAATTGACTCTGAAAATACTGTTAATACTGAAATAATGTATAAGCCTTAACTGCAGTAAAAGCGACTGGTAGCAGGCTTATTAATAACACTTCATAACTTTTAAAATGTATGTTCAAAACGTTTAATGGCATGTTAATCGTTTTTTGTGAGGTACTTGGTGATAAAACTTATTGGGGCATGATTTTTACCACACGGCCATCTTTGTTTTCTGCATAGAAACAGTTATCTGAGCTTCCCCACTGTTGTAATATGAGTGGGAGGGGCCTATTTTAGCGCTTTTTTGCGCAGTAAAAATTCAGTCACAATCTGTCTACTTCATCCTCCATGATCCAGATCGTCTCTAGAGAGCTCAGGGGTCTTCAAAATTCATTTTGAGGGAGGTAATCAGTCACAGCAGACCTGTGACAGTGTGTTTTGACTGTGTTAAAAACGTTAATTATTAAATTGTTATCCGTTTTTGTGTATTAAGGGGTTAATCATCCATTTGCTGGTGGGTGCAATCCTTTGCTAACTTAATACATTTACTGTGAAAAATTGGTTGCTATAACTATTTTGGTTCATTGTTATTTCAACTGTGACAGTTTTTTTGTGCTTCTTAAAGGCACAGTAGCGTTTTTTATATTGCTTGTAAATTTATTTAGAAAAGTATTTCCAAGCTTGCTAGTCTCATTGCTAGTCTGTTTAAACATGTCTGACTCAGATGAATCTCTTTGTTCACTATGTTTAAAGGCCAATGTGGAGCCCAATAGAAATTTGTGTACTAATTGCATTGATGTTACTTTAAATAAAAGTCAATCTTTACATGTAAAGAAATTATCACCAGACAACAAGGGGGAAGTTATGCCGACTAACTCTCCTCACGTGTCAGTACCTTCGCCTCCCGCTCAGGAGGTGCATGATTTTGTGGCGCCAAGTACATCAGGGAGGCCCTTACAAATCACTTTGCAAGACATGGCTACTGTTATGACAGAAGTATTATCTAAATTGCCAGAATTAAGAGGCAAGCGCGATAGCTCTGGGTTAAGGACAGAGCGCGCGGATGAGGTGAGAGCCATGTCAGATACTGCGTCACAGTTTGCAGAACATGAAGACGGAGAGCTTCATTCTGTGGGTGACGGATCTGATCCAGGGAGACTGGATTCAGAGATTTCTAATTTTAAATTTAAGCTTGAGAACCTCTGCATATTGCTAGGGGAGGTATTAGCGGCTCTGAATGATTGTAACACGGTTGCAATTCCAGAAAAATTATGTAGGTTGGATAGATACTATGCGGTACCGGTGTGTACTGACGTGTTTCCTATACCTAAAAGGCTTACAGAGATTATTAGCAAGGAGTGGGATAGACCTGGTGTGCCTTTTTCCCCTCCTCCCATATTTAGGAAAATGTTTCCTATAGACGCCACCACACGAGACTTATGGCAGACGGTCCCTAAGGTGGAGGGAGCAGTTTCTACTTTAGCTAAGCGTACCACTATCCCGGTGGAGGATAGTTGTGCCTTTTCAGATCCAATGGATAAGAAATTAGAGGGTTACCTTAAGAAAATGTTTGTTCAACAAGGTTTTATCTTACAGCCCCTTGCATGCATTGCACCTGTCACTGCTGCGGCGGCATTCTGGTTTGAGTCTCTGGAAGAGGCCATTCGCACAGCTCCATTGGATGAAATTATGAACAAGCTTAAAGCACTTAAGCTAGCTAACGCATTTGTTTCTGATGCCGTCGTACATTTAACCAAACTTACGGCTAAGAACTCCAGATTCGCCATCCAAGCGTGCAGAGCGCTATGGCTTAAATCCTGGTCAGCTGACGTGACTTCTAAATCTAAATTGCTTAATATTCCTTTCAAAGGGCAGACCTTATTCGGGCCCGGCTTGAAAGAAATTATAGCTGACATTACGGGAGGTAAGGGCCATGCTCTACCTCAGGACAGGGCCAAATCAAAGGCCAAACAGTCTAATTTTCGTGCCTTTCGTAACTTCAAGGCAGGAGCAGCATCAACTTCCTCCGCTCCAAAACAGGAAGGAGCTGTTGCTCGTTACAGACAGGGCTGGAAAGTTAACCAGTCCTGGAACAAGGGCAAGCAGGCCAAGAAACCTGCTGCTGCCCCTAAGACAGCATGAAGAGAGGGCCCCCTATCTGGAAACGGATCTAGTGGGGGGCAGACTTTCTCTCTTCGCCCAGGCTTGGGCAAGAGATGTCCAGGATCCCTGGGCATTGGAGATCATATCTCAGGGATATCTCCTGGACTTCAAAACTTCTCCTCCACGAGGGAGATTTCATCTTTCAAGGTTATCAGCAAACCAAATAAAGAAAGAGGCGTTTCTACGCTGTGTACAAGACCTCTTACTAATGGGGGTGATCCACCCAGTTCCGCGGACGGAACACGGGCGAGGATTCTATTCAAATCTATTTGTGGTTCCCAAGAAAGAGGGAACCTTCAGACCAATCTTGGACTTAAAAATCCTAAACAAATTCCTAAGAGTTCCATCATTCAAAATGGAAACTATTCGAACCATCCTTCCCATGATCCAAGAGGGTCAGTACATGACCACAGTGGACTTAAAGGATGCCTACCTTCAAATACCGATTCACAAGGATCATTATCGGTACCTAAGATTTGCTTTCCTAGACAGGCATTACCAGTTTGTAGCTCTTCCCTTCGGATTAGCTACGGCTCCAAGAATCTTTACAAAAGTTCTGGGCTCACTTCTGGCGGTACTAAGACCGCGAGGCATAGCGGTGACTCCGTACCTAGACGACATTCTGATACAAGCGTCAAGTTTTCAAACTGCCAAGTCTCATACAGAGATAGTTCTGGCATTTCTGAGGTCGCATGGGTGGAAGGTGAACGTGGAAAAGAGTTCTCTATTACCACTTACAAGGGTTCCCTTTCTAGGGACTCTTATAGATTCTGTAGAGACGAAAATTTACCTGACGGAGGCCAGGTTATCAAAACTTCTAAATGCTTGCCGTGTCCTTCATTCCATTCCACACCCGTCAGTAGCTCAGTGCATGGAAGTAATCGGCTTAATGGTAGCGGCAATGGACATAGTACCATTTGCGCACCTGCATCTCAGACCGCTGCAATTGTGCATGCTAAGTCAGTGGAATGGGGATTACTCAGATTTGTCCCCCCTGCTAAATCTGGATCAAGAGACCAGAGATTCTCTTCTATGGTGGCTTTCTCGGCCACATCTGTCCAAGGGGATGACCTTTCACAGGCCAGATTGGACGATTGTAACAACAGACACCAGCCTTCTAGGCTGGGGCGCAGTCTGGAACTCCCTGAAGGCTCAGGGACTATGGACTCAGGAGGAGAAACTCCTCCCAATAAATATTCTGGAATTAAGAGCAATATTCAATGCTCTCCTAGCTTGGCCTCAGTTAGCAACTCTGAGGTTCATCAGATTTCAGTCGGACAACATCACGACTGTGGCTTACATCAACCATCAAGGGGGAACCAGAAGTTCCCTAGCGATGTTGGAAGTCTCAAAGATAATTCGCTGGGCAGAGTCTCACTCTTGCCACCTGTCAGCGATTTACATCCCAGGCGTGGAGAACTGGGAGGCGGATTTTCTAAGTCGCCAGACTTTTCATCCGGGGGAGTAGGAACTTCATCCGGAGGTCTTTGCTCAACTGATTCTTCGTTGGGGCAAACCAGATCTGGATCTCATGGCGTCTCGCCAGAACGCCAAGCTTCCTTGATATGGATCCAGGTCCAGGGACCCGGGAGCGGTGCTGATAGATGCTCTGACAGCCCCTTGGGTCTTCAACATAGCTTATGTGTTTCCACCATTTCCGATGCTTCCTCGTTTGATTGCCAAGATCAAACAGGAAAGGGCATTGGTGATTCTGATAGCGCCTGCGTGGCCATGCAGGACCTGGTATGCAGACCTAGTGGACATGTCGTCCTGCCCACCGTGGTCTCTGCCTCTGAGACAGGACCTTCTAATTCAGGGTCCTTTCAACCATCCAAATCTAATTTCTCTGAGGCTGACTGCATGGAGATTGAACGCTTGATTCTATCAAAGCGTGGCTTCTCGGAGTCGGTTATTGATACCTTAATACAGGCTAGGAAGAATTTACCATAAGATATGGCGTAAATATTTATATTGGTGCGAATCCAAGAGTTACTCATGGAGTAAGGTTAGGATTCCTAGGATATTGTCTTTTCTACAAGAGGGTTTAGAAAAGGGCTTATCTGCTAGTTCGTTAAAGGGACAGATTTCTGCTCTGTCTATTCTTCTATACAAACGTCTGGCAGAAGTTCCAGACGTTCAGGCTTTTTGTCAGGCTTTAGCTAGGATTAAGCCTGTGTTTAAGACTGTTGCTCCGCCGTGGAGCTTAAACTTAGTTCTTAACGTTCTTCAAGGCGTTCCATTTGAACCCCTTCATTCCATTGATATCAAGCTGTTATCCTAGAAGGTTCTGTTTTTGATGGCTATTTCCTCGGCTCGAAGAGTCTCTGAGTTATCTGCCTTACATTGTGATTCTCCTTATCTGATTTTTCATTCAGACAAGGTAGTTCTGCGTACTAAACCTGGGTTCTTACCTAAGGTAGTTACTAACAGGAATATCAATCAAGAGATTGTTGTTCCATCACTGTGTCCTAACCCTTCTTCAAAGAAGGAACGACTTTTGCATAATCTGGATGTAGTCCGTGCCCTGAAGTTCTATTTGCAGGCAACTAAAGATTTTCGTCAAACTTCTTCCCTGCTTGTCGTTTACTCTGGTCAGAGAAGAGGTCAAAAGGCTTCGGCTACCTCTCTCTCTTTTTGGCTTCATAGCATAATACGTTTAGCCTTTGACACTGCTGGACAGCAGCCTCCTGAAAGGATTACAGCTCATTCTACTAGAGCTGTGGCTTCCACCTGGGCCTTTAAAAATGTGGCCTCTGTTGAACAGATTTGCAAGGCTGCAACTTGGTCTTCACTTCACACTTTTTCAAAATTTTACAAATTTGATACTTTTGCTTCTTCGGAGGCTATTTTTGGGAGAAAGGTGCTTCAGGCAGTGGTTCCTTCTGTTTAAGGTTCCTGCCTTGTCCCTCCCTTCATCCGTGTACTTTAGCTTTGGTATTGGTATTCCATAAGTAATGGATGACCCGTGGACTGACTACACTTAACAAGAAAAAACATAATTTATGCTTACCTGATAAATTTATTTCTCTTGTAGTGTAGTCAGTCCACGGCCCGCCCTGTCTTTAAGGCAGATCTAAATTTTAATTAAACTCCAGTCACCACTGCACCCTATGGTTTCTCCTTTCTTGTCTGGTTTTGGTCGAATGACTGAATATGACATGTGAGGGGAGGAGCTATATAGCAGCTCTGCTTGGGTGATCCTCTTGCAGCTTCCTGTTGGGAAGAGATATATTCAATAAGTAATGGATGACCCGTGGACTGACTACACTACAAGAGAAATAAATTTATCAGGTAAGCATAAATTATGTTTTTGAATATTGCTACTGTGTTAATGTATTCCTGCATAGACTTTAATGGAGTGCAAAAAGTGGGGGGCGGAACCTTACTTGCGCCCAAACCTAATCATGCTTAACCAAGTGGGCTAACCCAACATGAAACATGAATATTTATATATAAATAGTGTGCTAAAGGAGACCCTGAGTGGCACTGTTGAGGCCCAATAAAGGCTTTGCGCAACTTTTTTGTCGGCTCAAACAGTTAACCAGAGCTCTGAAATCACGCTATCCGACTCATGTTAAATTCAGTTGCGCTCAAGCAAACTCGCTTATTTTCAACTTGTAAACCCCCCTATTGCTTGTGTGTAACAGTTACCACACCACTGGTAATCTAGCCCTATATTTTTCAAATTAGTTACCAATTGAGAAATTATAAACAGAGGGAATATTTTCATTAATCTTACAAAAAAATAAACAACAAAGTAGAATAATAGGAATAAAACTGTAGCTTTTGATCCTGATCATGCTCGGATTCCATGCGCAGCAGATGCCCAGAGTTTAGGAACTCCAGCTCTTGGCTGTAACTGTATAGCCGAGACTGCTGGAGCTTCCCGCAGCTCCGACGTGTATATACGTCATGCAGTACGATAGGCAAAGTACCGCATAATGTATATATACGTCATATTTGATGAAGGGGTTAATCAACACATTGCAATTAAACTGGTGCTTTAGTGTAACTGTCTAATTTAAAATTTAATTTTATTTCAAAATAACCTGCAGAAATTGTTTTACTTAAAAAATCTCATCACAGAAAGGGAAGAACAATTCTGCCTCTGGGAATCCACCTAACAGTATCTCACCACAGGCTATCACCTTTTTAATTTGGTCTAAGAGATATTAAAATTAAATGTTCGGAATGAAAGTTACTCTAATCTTTTAGAAGAAGAAAGTGATGTCTAAATGGAAGAATATCCAATTTAAACAAAGCAATACCGATGGCAATGTAGTACTGAGGTCATCTGATTTATATGAAGGGGAAACCCATAAACAGTCGAGAAAGAAAGTCAATATATCAATGCAAGATATCTATATATTTTTAACAGTCTCCCATCATTTGCAAGGGATAAAATGCATATGATAAATGAAACTGAGTCTGAAACACTATGGTCAGACTCAATGTTGTTATCCTGTGGTATTGAATCCCTCTATACAAGTATACTATTTAAATGGGCATGCAGGGTTTTTTTTATAAAAAAATGAAACAATTGGTGTTAATATAAAGGAATTTATCATTTTATTTAAAGGGACATAAAACCCCCCAAAAAATTGTTCATGATTCAGATAGAGCATATGATTTTAAACAATTTTCCAATTTACTTCTATTATCAAATTGACTTTGTTTTCTTGTTATCCTTTGTTGAAATGTATGGATTTAAGCTCAGGCAACAAGAGCACTAGATGGCAGCACTATTCCTGTCATGTAGTGCTTCAGGCACGTGCACGCTACCTACCTAGGTATCTCTTCAACAAAGAATAACATGAAAATGAAGCAAAATTGATAATAGAAGTAAATTTGAAACTTATATGGGAATCTTCCCTTTCACCTGGCCAATCTAAAAAGCTAAATAAACACATATTACAAAACGGAGTCTACCCTGGTATAATATCACCCACATTTAGTATAACGCATGAGTATAGGGACAATTAGGACCCTTTTCTTTTTTTCTTTTTTACACTTTTGGTTTGGTCTTTATTTTATTCTACCTTATTTTTTCCTCAATATCTTTTTTGGAACTGTAGATGCAAATAATTGTCAATTACAGAGCAAAGTTCAATGTCTAAAATATATACGTTAATATAAAGAACTGTCATAAGGCTGGAGTGCAGTCTCACAAGAAGGAGGATGGTCTACTAGTTTACAAAAATCTCTTGTTAAAACTCAACATATAGGGCTCCATGTACTAAGCAGTCAGCGAGCTACCCGCAACAAATCTCGCGTCAAAACTCGCAAACTGCAAAGCCGTCAATTATGTTAAAACTCGCATCTTTAAAATTGCGAGCGTACTTATCCGCCAAACCTCGCTACCTCTCCATTTTTTACTGTAATTAGACACATTTGACCACCAACTCGCCAAAAACGAATGTACTAAAAAATCTATTTGTCCGCTCGCGTCAATCTCCGCCCCCACCTCGTTATTTTTGCCTCGCCACCTTTTAGGTGGCGGGCAAGGTACAAAACAATAGGAAAGCCACTCTAGACGCCAGTCTATACATATATAAAAGGCAGTAATATCAGCATTGTACTTACATTGTTCATTTCAGCAGCTATGGAGAGAATTCTGTTTTTGTTTATTCTCCGTTTGATGCAAATCCGGGCTAGAAGACAGAATACTGGAAATGTAGCTAATCCTATCGTTAGAAGAAGGAGAGTTCGTGTCCCCCGTGTATTCCTTCCACGGGTTGGTTTGCACGGCCTTTCTGACCGAGAGAAAAGTGAGGATTCTTGGATTTTGAAGCGGTTTCAGATCCAGATGAAGCCATATCGAAATTGTAAATAAAGATCACAAAAACGAGCGCTCTGTAATTACTCTCCAAAAATTTTGGAACAATAATAAAGTTGTTTAGAAAAGTTGTACATTTATAGGAGCAAAATTCTATTCCCGCGACTACTATGACGTTCATGACACCTTACATGTCACGTGTTAACAATTGGCCAGACAATTCAACTGAAAGTTAAGTACATCAGCTTAGTCGCGGCGAGCGAGGCGTCAAATTTATCAATATTCCGCCACTGCTCGCGGCGGGCTAGATGTGTCTATTTATTGTGGGATTATTAGTACATAGCTACAGCGGACACCATTTCGCCCGCGGCGAGTAACGGCGAGTTTAGCCGCGTCTAAAATGACGGATGAATTGATGGCTTAGTACATGGAGCCCATAGGCTGTCCAGAGACATGAGCACTTATGAATAGGCTGACCATATTGCCGCTTTAAGAAGGAACACATGAAAAATACATATGTGAGGGTTCTTATACAAAACCATTTCTTTAAACAGCCCTGAAAACAGCCCTGACATATGTATTTTTCATATGTGTCCCTTTTTAAAGCGGCAATATGGTCAGTCTACTTATGAAAGATTGCATAGCGCAGAGACTGCACTCATGGGAAGCAGAGACATTGAGGTCGCTAGATATCAGATGTATAATTACTAACGGTTCTTTAATATATGTAATCAAAGTCATGATTAATGTTATGGTTATGAAAAAAAAAATTTCAATAAAAAGAAAATATATAAAACAAAAGAAGTAAATTGTAAACATTTTAAAAATTGTGTTCTCTGAATAATGAAAGAAACATTTTGAGTTTCCCGTCCCTTTAACTATGTTTAGAAAAAGGTGCATATAAGTTAAAGGGACATGAAACCAACATTTTTACTTTCATGATTTGGAAAGAGAATGCAATTTTAAACATATTTTTAATTTACTTCTATTATCTCATTTGTTTTATTCTCTTGATATTATTTGCTGAGAAGCATATCTAGATATGCTCAGTAGCTGCTGATTGGTTGCTGCACATAGAAGCCTCGTGTGATTGGCTCACCCATGTGCATTGCTTTTTCTTCAACTAAGGATATCTAAAAAATGAAGCAAAATAAATAATAGAAGTAAATTGTAATGTTGTTTAAATTTGTATTTTCTATCTGAATCATGAAAAAAAACATTTTGGTTTTAGTGGCCCTTTAAGCAAGATAACTTATTGCTACACTCTTTGAGGCCCATTTATCAAGCATCGTATGGAGCTTATGGGCCCGTGTTTCTGGCGAGTCTTCAGACTCGCCAGAAACAGCAGTTATGAAGCAGCGGTCTAAAGACAGCTGCTCCATAACCCTGCCCGCCTGCTCTGAGCAGGCGGGCAGGAATCGCCACAATTCAACCCGATCGAGTATGATTAGGTTGATCGACACCCCCCTGCTGGCGGCCTATTGGCCGCAAATCTGGAGGGGGTGGCGTTGCACCAGCAGCTCTTGTGAGATGCTGATGCAATGCTGAATACGGAGAGCGTATTGCTCTCCGCATTCAGCGATGTCTTGCGGACCTGATCCGCACTGTCGGATCAGGTCAGCAAGAACATTGTTAAATTGGCCTTAATGGTTTAAAAAACAAACCACAGCTGATAACACATTTGTTGAAATTTATTTTAAATCATAATTTCTTTGTATTTGATCATTTTTATTTACAAACCTGGGAGATTTTCGTGGTGATTTGAAGTTTATTTTTTATAGTAGACAATTAATGTAATTCCTTTCTATTTTTTCTTTTCTATATAAAACGACAACTGGAGTCATGTCAGGGGCAGGGTTACTGGAGCTGGTTGTGGAGTAGGGCAGAGCTAGACAGATTATGGGTGGGTGAATCATGGTTTAGCTTGGCTTTTAAAAGATAGAGAGAGAAAGCAGTAAAGCTTGGGACAGTTGGTAGCTTTAGTATTAGTAATAATGACTCATTTTCTAAAAAAATAAATAATGTCCAACCAGTGAGGGTTATGTTTGATTGTAACTTTGTAACCAAAAAAGCAGGAAAAAAGTATGACACATATTTTAGAATGGCAATGTCCAAAAAATGTTTCCATTAAAAAAAAATAATTAGAAAATGTAAATAAACATTTAGGACTAGATTACAAATAGAGTGCTAAAAAGCGCTTTCATAAAAGTGATATTTGCGCTCCACTTTGTAATACCAGCGCACGCTAATGTGTGCGCTGGTATTACAAGTTGTCAGCAATGTAAGCGCAACCTCGTATTCACATTGCTGGGAACCATTGCACTCACGAGAGCATGCTTCCATGGGCTCCTATGGGAGCCTCATTCTGATGCCATCCGAGACTGCACAGAACCAAAGTGCAGCAAAGGAGGTAAGTAGTGCAGCAATGGCAGCATGTTTAAATATATCAATATGCTTATATACATACATATTTATGTGTTACTATGTGTATATACACATATTAACTAATAAATATATATGTGTATAAGCATATACAGTACAAATATATTTCCAGGAAACACACAGTCCCATAGACCGCAATGTAAAGGAACTTTTCAGTGCTGTTTTTTTTCTAACACCCCACAGTTGTCAATTTTAAAGCCAAAATACTGCCTAGTGGAGTCATTTTATTAAAAGCTAAAAATGCTGCCATCTTTATTTTTGTAATACAATACACTACACAGTATTTTGGGGCCATTTGGGGCAGATTTATAAAATTAACCAGAGATTAAGTGCTACTGCACGCTCACGGTAGCAATAACCAGCCACTTGTAATGGCTGATTAATTAGCGGGAAAATTTGACCGTTTGCGGGAGTGCGATAATTTAGCGCTCCACTTGTAGTCTAGCCCTAAATTGATAGAAGGGAACTGCATGTTGCATATTGCAGTTTGGATTCTCTTTGGTTGACACCTCCACATAAGAAACCTAAGTTTAATAAGCACAGTAAGATCAATTTAAAAAACTGCAGTACATTTTAAAATACCTTCTTTTATGTGTAGCAAAGAAAATGATTGCATGCAATGACCCTTAAAATGAGTAATGTGAGAAAAGCAGTTGCAGGCAAAAGTCACCAATAACAAGAAGTAGATGTTAAAACAGGTAATTGGTACATGGTGTCTCTAAATGCAGTGATATCTATACATAGAATCAAGGAATCTCTCTAGGGAATAACCAATAACAGTGAGATGGACACTCCTAAACATTTCAGCAAAATATTGCCACAAGATTCCTCTAGGCATAAGAAAATGGCTTTTTATGAACCACAAAAGTATATATAAAGCAAAGCCCTGTATAATATTAACCTTAGGTGCGTGGCACAATAACAATATGCAGGACTACTGGGTGTAAATATTTTAAAAACCCTAGTACCCAAAACAAATAAACGAGAACATGGACAAAAAGAATATCATTAAGTGGCAGCAGAAGTTCAAAATCAGAGAGGTAAAAATATTGTATATTTCTCAAAATGTAGCTATTAGTTTGTACATGGTCCTATGTTATTATACCACATGTTATAATAAAGTCACAAGTTACATGTTTAAATCATATCAATAAGATTTTTTAATATAAATAACATTATTTATTAATAAAGTCACAAGTTATTTTTTTAAATCATATAATAACATATTTTATTTCATAAAAACAGCATATTACTATCAATATTATTATTTGTATTTTCTATATATTACTAAACCAGTATGCAATCAACCATTTTATGTGTTAAATAAAGTATATAATATTTGATAAAAGTATATAAAAAAATACAAAAATGTGGTGTGAAAAAGGCCAAGTCCGGTCCTATATAACTGTGTTACTTCAAAGACATATTCAGTGTAAATACACCATAAACTCATGTGCTTATATTGTGATATCCTTCAGCAAACATAATAATGAGAACGGGCATAAAAAATCACTGTCGTAGTGAACAGATATCCTCTTGTACCATATTCAGTAATCCAGTACACAATGGGAACTTTTTTTTTTTTCAGAACTCCTTTCCCAATCTATGGGGCCCATTTATAATGCTCCGAACAGAGCAGACTCGCCAGAAACACCAGTTATTAAGCAGCGGTCTAAAGACCGCTGCTCCATAACCCTGTCTGCCTGCTCTGATAAGGCGGACATGAATCGCCGGAAATCAACCCGATTGAGTACGATCGGGTTGATTGACACCTCCCTGCTGGCGGCTGATTGGCTGTGAGTCAGCAGGGGGCGGCGTTGCACCAGCAGCTCTTGTGAGTTGCTGGTGGAATATTAAATGCGGAGAGCGTATTGCTCTCCGCATTCAGCAAGGTCTTGCGGACCTGATCCGTACTGTCGGATCAGGTCCGCAAGACCTTTGATAAATAGGCACCTATGTCTGTACTTTAGCATGGATATATCTGTGTATGCACCCCAAAAAACTCTTAGTAGCTTTCAAAGTAAAATATGGGAGCAAGTAGCTCTGCACTCACCAGTCCCATGGGAACCACACGAAGCTGAGCTGAGGCATATAGCCAAAGTTCTTCCTCATCCGTCCTAGGTACAGCATCAGTAGGAGAAACAGCTTCCCCTTTTCCTCTGCAATGCTGATGGGGTACCATGTGGCTCCTACCAGCCAATCGAATGTCGAACTGGCTCCAGCCTCTGTGAGCATCAGAATCAGCTGTTTGCACTCGTGCTCTGTGTGTTTACACTGTGGAATCACTGCTTATCTTCTGATTCTGATTCTTTCCAATCAAGTGTAGAGGAGAGCTACTATGAATCCATTAGTGACTGTGTGGCCATATTTGGAAATAAAAATAGAGAAAAAGTTAAACCCAACAGGCTAGAGACTTCATTATAAGTGGAGTGGATGCCCCACCATCCACTGATTAAATGCAAAAAAAAAAGAGTTCCGTAAAACGAAGCCAAATGTGAAAACATATACCAATTTGTTATGGAATAAATTGGTATACGTTTTCACATTTGGCTTCGTTTTATGGAACTCTTTTTTTTTTTATATAAGTATGTATCTTCCATATTTCCCTTTAGTTGCCATTTTTATTTTTGAATTTATGATTAGAAATTGAGTAAGAAATACACATTTATTTCAAATTAAGTTAAAACATATCTTCAATTAAAAAATAAATAAATAAGCTTTCCGTGGCCATATGCGATATAAAAAAAATAATAATAATTTTCTCTCCTTTAATTAGTTTCCAGTGATCCATTTTATCTGCTGGATTGTATTACATTGTTTACAAATAGCTCATTTTACTTTATTTCTGCATTTGAAATATCTGATTTTGCTGGTGGTATCTCTACTTATACTGAAAGTTTCTATACAAGGAACGTTGTGTAAACACAGCCAGCAGAAGAAATTATACTCCGAGAATTGATACGCAAAAAAAAGTGTTAATTTTCAGTTGTTCGATCTCCAGTTGTAATAAAAAATTGTCAAACCCCATTGCAAATCAGGTTTATTGTCATATTTACAGACTTTCAGCTGTTTGCAATGAACAAATCAAACAAAAGCAATTGAAATAGCTCAGCACAGCAAATGCTTTCCCCAAATTCAACTTTTAATGAATTCTGCAGTCTCAAAATTATTCAACCCCCTGAATAGAATCCTTCACAACAGCACAAATATGCAAAACAGGTGTTGTCTCAAGCACACCTGATGCAACTAATCAAGGGCTTCATTAGTTGCACCAGGTGTGCTTGCGGTAGAACAACTTGATTTGACATATATTGATTTTATGCTCTTGACAAAGGCTCGTTTTGCCGAAACTCGTTGAGCTATATTTTAATAAAATTTGAAGCTGCATCGGAAGATACCCTTGTGATGGTTTCAATAAAAGGCTGATTTAAAACTGAAATCCTGTGAGTATGACCTGTTTGTGTGCCTATTATTTTATTTGAAACATGCTACACCATTGTGAGCTTTTTATTTTGGAGGTGAAAGAAGGCAGGTTTCACAGAGACAAAGAGCAGCTTGCATCCCCTGAGGTGACACAGCACTGCCACATTCAATATTTCTAGAACACATGAAATACCTGAACTGGCTAGGGGTTTGTTGAGTGTCACGTTTGACTGCATGTTAGAAATATGGCTAAGTCAATTGAATGGTCCAAAAAGTTAATAGAAGAGCTCATCACCCTTCACAAACAAGGAACAGGATACAAAAAGATAGAGAAGGTACTGAATGTTCCTAGACACACCCATTGGAAGAATAGTTCTCAAGATCAAAGTTAAAGGAACATTGGTTACTTAACCTGGAGAGGGCAGAAAATGGAAGCTATCAATGGTTGCAACCAAATTTCTGAGAAGGCAGGTTGAGAAAAACCCTTGAATGATTGCAAAAAACCTGCAGCAAGACTTGGTGGCAACAGGCACTGAGGATTCAGTTTGCACAGTAAGGCGAGTACTAAACGCAGACGTTTTCCATGCCAGAACTACAAGACCTACACCAATACTGATCCAAAAGCACAAGAAACGTTGGCTCTAATATGCTCAAAATCATATAAATAAGCCGTAAAAAACATCATGCCATCTGTAAGGAAGCTGAAGCTTGGGCGTCATTGGACCTTCCAACAGGACAATGATCCCAAGCCTACCTCAAATTCCACCAAGGCTTGGTTGCAGAAGTCCTGGAAAATTCTACAGTGGCAATCACAGTCACCTGACTTGAACCCCATAGAAAATCTCTCGGGGATTTGAAGATAGTGGTTGCAGCACACAAACACAAGAATAATAGTGAACTGGAAGTCATTGCTCATTAGGAATGGGCTAAGATTCCTCAGGAACGCTTCCAGAAACTGGTGTCTGGCAATGCAGCTCCTTTGTAGCAGGTCATAACAGCAAAAGGGTGCTCTACTAAGTACTAAAGATGCTTGCCATGAAGGAATTCATTAAACGTTGCATTTCCAGTTGAATTTGGGGAAACCACTTGAAGCATTCGCTGTGTTGTGCTATTTCAATTGCTTTTGTTTGAATTGTCCATTGCAAACAGCTGAAAGTCTGTACATTTTAACAATAAACTTGATTTGTAATGGTGGTTGAATAATTTTTTATATGTGTATATGTGTGTACATATGTATTTATGCATTCATTAGTGTTTTTATGTATTTACATGTATAATTAATCAGCCTTTATGCATAATAATTAATCAGCCATTACATGTATGTGTATACATATATAGACATATACATAAGTGCATTGGAGCCCTTTGCACTCAAGTAGCTGAAAACATGTAAAGTCATATTTATGCAATATTCATCCTAAATAATAAAAGGCTAGGTATGTTTGTCAGATGCAGTCATGCGCAGTAGAAAGGACAAACATACCTGGCCTTGAGCAGCAGATGAGTGCACAATGTGGAAGCTGCCTGGTGGGGGTGTGGCCATGCATGCCATGATGGGGCGTAGCTGGGCATGTTGTGAAGGGGGCATGGCCAATGGGCGTGGTGAGGGGGTGTGGTCGGGCGGGAGCGTGCATGAAGGGGCGTGGCCGATGGGAGCAGCCATGGTGACAGCGGCATGGTCAAGTGAGAGAGAAAAACAGAGGGGAGAGCAAAACAGAGGGGAGAGAGGAGGGGGAGAGAGAGAGACCAAAAGAGAGTGGGAGAGAAAAAAAGAGAGGAGGGAAAGAGCAAAAGAGAGGGGGGATAGAGAGAAAGCGAGCAAAAGAGAGGGGGTAAAGAGAGGGGAGAGCAAAAGAGGGGAGAGAGAAAAAAGTGAGGAGGGGGGAGCAAAAGAGAGAGAGAGCAAAAGAGAGGAGGGAGAGAGAGAGCAAAAGAGAGGGTAGAGAGAGCAAAAGAGGGGGGAGAGAGAGAGAGCAAAAGAGGGGGGAGAGA
Source organism: Bombina bombina (assembly GCF_027579735.1). Classification (NCBI taxonomy): domain Eukaryota; kingdom Metazoa; phylum Chordata; class Amphibia; order Anura; family Bombinatoridae; genus Bombina; species Bombina bombina. Next base: position 912,839,880 of record NC_069499.1, read on the forward strand.
GCAAAAGAGGGGGAGAAAGAGAGAGCAAAAGAGGGGGGAGAGGGAGAGCAAAAGAGGGGGGAGATAGCAAAAGAGGAGGAGAGACAGAGCAAAAGAGAGGAAGAGAGAGAGCAAAAGAGGGGGGGAGAGAGCAAAAGAGGGGAGAGAGAGGGAGTGCAAAAGAGAGGGTGGAGAGAGAGGGAGCAAGGGTTGGAACCGCGGTATTTAAAAATATTGGCCCGTCTACACAGGCTTTAGGACTAGTATTTAATAAAGTGTTATACGGTTTATTTACTGTATATATTCCACATTCCAATGTTCTGCACAAAGCAGAATATGTTCTGTGTATTTTTAGATAGATATTCCTATATCTATATATCTGTATATATCTATGACTATATATATTCTATAGGTATAGAAATATATTTGTGCAAAAATCCATTTAATACATATATTTCAAAGGCTAGGTACAGCACTGTGTATGTCCCATCAAACTTTACAAAGTGAATGTGGATTAATGGGGTCCTGCAACTCCCCCTGCATATAGAACCAAAAACACAAAGGAGATCCCAGCACTGTTTATCCAAAATTCTTCTTCTTTATTAGGTTAACAGGAAGCAATAAAATAGCAGCAACGTTTCGGACCTACATAGCCTTTACTCATGGTAAGGTGTATAGGTAACAGAATCCTTATACAGCACCTGTGCAACTAATTAGTTAACTCTTTAATTCATTTTACTTCATTTTACATCACAATTAGTGCAAAAAGACCACCTAGTTGACACAGTAACAAAATCTTTTTAAATCAGATTATATTTACAAAAGTTAAAAACATCTTCATAAATAGATATAAATAATTACATAGTATATTCAATCATGATTGAACCTTAATGATTAAAAACAAAACCGATTTAAATAAATAAATGTCAATCATAATCTTTATTTAAACCTACTGGATGTAGAGTCCCTAATTTTTGGATCCACCTAACCTACCTCTTTTTTAGCATTAACTCTCTATCCCCTCCTCTTATCAATTTGGGGATATGGTCTATAACTTGGAAGCGAAGTTGGCTCAATGTGTGTCCTGCTTGTACAAAGTGTGCTGATACAGGGGGAGTCATGTCCTTATTTCTAATGCTTGGCTTGTGGGAACTAATTCTGTGATAGACTACAAATTCTGTGTCACAGGTATAATATCCATTAATTTCTCTTTTCCTATTATCATTCATTTGGGCTATGTACTTGCCCTTAATCATAGAATTGCATTGACCGCAGTTCAAACATGGATAGGACCCTTTGTTGGGGGTGGTAAGATAATTAATGTGACTAATCTTTGTACTGCCTACATCAGCTATAACCAATTTGTCCTTCAGGTTCTTAACCCTTTTGAAGGATTGAATAGGAGGTTTTTTTAACTCTTCTTTGGTTTGATATGATTTATTGAGGATATACCAATGTTTCATTTGAATCGATGATAACCTGTCACTATGTTCACTGTATTCTGTAGCAAACATCGGTCTAATTTCTTTCTTCCTTCCTCCACTGCCATTCCTTAGTCTATTTCTTCCTTCCTCCACTGCCATTCCTTAGTCTATTTCTAGCTTCTATTTCACACCTGTTTAAGATATCATTAGGATATCCTCTTGCTAGAAATTTCCCAGCTATTACCTTCAATCTTATTTCTTGCAAATCCTTATCTTCTACAATACGTAATGTTCTTACAATTTGGCTTTTGGGTATTGAATTGAATACTCTAGGTGGATGAAAACTTTTAAAATGTAACATGTGATGTCACTCATCGTCGATAAGGAAGACGGGGAAGAGGAGATGCTGCATGGAGGAGCAATTGCCAAGTACCAAAGAAACCTACGTAAGGTAACTCAGAAAATTCATCATCGGAAGATTTTTTAGGAATGAGTTCCAATACAGATACCGGAGGGGCGGCCGCAAGCACAAGCGGCAAACAGGAACAAGTGCAATTCATCGGGACGAGAAGCAAACAAACATACAGAGGACGGAAGAAGTAGATATCGATTTGAATGTCTGTGATGGAACGTCTTTGGTATGTAATGATATATATATATATGGACACTGTAGCAGAGACATTTGACTTAACGATGTTAGGACTATCAGAACCAAAAACAACTGTTGAATGTAATAGAGGTAACATGGATGAAAACTTGGTAATAACTATAACTAAATATGCATTAACGGAAGTTGAATTAAGCGTATTAAGTAGAGGGTTATCTTTTTGCCCTTCTAAAAACATTGATACCTTTAATCTAGACAAAAATCTATATCGTTTCTTCTATTTCTAAACAAAATTTTCAACTCAAGAGATGTCTATATCAGGTGTTAATAAAAATGTTTTACAAGATAACACTACCTTTAATTAGAAATCTTGTGGGCTGACTATTAAATCGAAGTTTGTGCCAAGTACTACCAATCCTGGGATGGAAACTTTTATTAGATTTGTGCAGAATGACATAAAATCCTTGTTAGAAAAATCTAAGTTTGTATCGACTAAGAGCAACTTAACATACAAAGAAAGACAAGCATTAGAAAATCTAGCTAAAAATAAGGAGGGTGTGATAAAAAATGCAGATAAGTGCGAATCTGTGGTTGTATTAGAGTCTGAATATTATATACAGAAAATATTGTGTCAATTGTCTGATGGAGATTATACAAAAAGATTGTATTGTGTGTGAACAATTAGGAAAAACTACTTTTTAGGTCAGACATAACATACCATAATTCTAGCATGTCACACACATGCACAGTTCAGGTCTTATAATGATACCTTGGTTTTTTTTTTTTATATATTATTACTGTAGTACCTCTTTAATAGGATAAAATGTCTAGTAGGATGATACTTTAAACTGAAGAATTTAGAATAATAACCGATAGTATGAGAGGTACAAATCTCAATAATATTGCAACTCTCCTTACTTGCTAAAAGGGTTACTCTTGAACCTGACACTACTATTGATTTAGAAAAGAGGAGTGAAAATGATGAGGATAATCATAAACAATAGAGTACCAGAATATTCTCATAACATTCTGATGTGAGAGTAGATATAATGGTTAGCTAAACAGCATATTATAAAAGTAAAATTAACTTGAAAACACCAAAACAAGCAAGGTGTCCTTGTGAACACGTCTCGGGAAGACTCTAATGCGTGCTAGAAGACTCCAGAAAATTAAAATAGAAGGTGAAACAAGTGAGGTGATTATTAAAAAAGGTAACTGTCTAAGCTTTGTCGTAGTATATACTTAGTGTATCTATGTCCCCCAGGACCCAACTATAAATATTTGCAGGAACAGACTTACCACTCCTGACTGATAATATATTGTTCCAGAAGGATAGACATTAATATAATCCCCATTCCTCCCTTTAGTATATAGAGCTGGAGAGGTATATATGCAACTTATATCGTTTCTCCAACCATACCCATATTAGGTTATTAATGCCAATTTAAAGGAATTTTGAATTTTAAAGGAGAGATGAGCTGTCTGAACCCGTAGGGGGGTAAATGTTTTGGCACCAAGCTCTCAGAGATGAAAATGCATATACATTTGGGCACTACTTAAGATTCCTCTAGGGCTCTATACTAAAAGATTCTAGGCTATTACTCTACAGTCCCACTGCTCCGGCTGCCCGCAGAAGAACCCAGTCACAGAGGAACTGTCCCCATAGTCTCCACTTACTTACTTATTTCACTGTGATTGGGGGAAAAAGCCCTCTAACTAGCTGATGCCATTTATATTCTATTAGTTAGCCATAATGAGCAATCTATCCCAAGATGCTGTTATCAGTAAGGAAAAAGTGATCTAAACCATCTAGGGTAAAGATGACCTCCAAATTAAGTGCTATACACGACCTCACAAAAACTTACGTACACCCCACAAGGTTCAGTACAAAGTTTAGCTATAGAGATCTAAGTAAAACAGTTCCTTATATCTTAACATGTAATATAGTTACTTAGAAAACTTTTAACGTACCGTTCTGATTATCTCTCAAGTTACATAATACAGTGTAATAAGTGTACAATACTTCTAAACACAACCATACTGGGAAAATATCCTTGTGCATATAAGAGCATTGAGTTAACATACTTAATTGTGGAACAAAGCTGTTCCAAGTCTGGTATTATAACACGCTGGGGTATTGCAGTATGCTCAAACCCAAACAATAAATCTGTAGTAATTCCGGGCTACTGTACTGATAAAAATGGGGACACAGATCAATAAGAGAAGCAATAATAGAAACAAAAGTTATCAACCAACTCGTATGCTACGACAGTTCCATTCAATCTGATGGATTTTATTCACCAAACCCGATTTGGTGATGCAAAGATGACCTCCACCTGGATCCCATGATAGAGCTCCAGCGGGCAGTAAAATTTGAGAACCCACATCTCCAATGCAAGAATGCAACTACTGTGCTGCTTCATGTAGTCGGGCCATTTTGGATGTCCAAGTAGGAAAGGACCAGATGCGTTCATCCTGTATGAGCAAACTTGCTGTTTACTTGGATTAAAGGCTAAGTGAATAACTACTACCATAGCTTGCATAACCGCTGGTTTATCGCTATTTTCCTGCTTGGAAGTGCATGGGGCCTGTATCAACTGTGATGAAGTCTCACTTGCCTCCTGAACTGAGGTATGATCCCCTCTTGTATTCTCCAGCATGTCAAATTTCTCCCTGCAAATCTGGGGTATTAGTGACGGTTCCTCTGAATTATCCACGAGAGCAGCGCATCTGATATCTGATGTAAGGAGAGCCATGTGGGAATCCACCCGTCCCATAAGTTCAGCAATTAAGTCTCTTAAAGCAGTCATCATGCTGTTTATAGGGAGGTCACCTGGGTCACCTTACTTATACTTGAGCGCTGATGTCAGCAGTTAAAAGTGGAAAGCTGAGAGTGATGGTAGATTAATACTGTTTTACTCGATTACATAAGTAACCGTGGAGGGTTTGAAGTATGTGAAATGAGGTCTCAGCCTTCACCTTCAGCTAACTCATTTAGAATTCAGCTAGTACAATCGTAGTAGTGAAGGTATCTTTCAGCTCTGTGGCATCTCCTCTGTTAATTTAATTTGATAGATGGTAGGATGACTGGTTAGTGAGAAGATATACAATGAGTTATAATTATGGTGACCATATTGCCGCTTTAAAAAGGGAGACATATGAAAAATACATATGTGAGGGCTGTTTTTAGGGCTGTTTAAAGAAATATTTTTGTATAAGAACCCTGACATATGTATTTTTCAAATGTGTCCCTTCTTAAAGCGGCAATATGGTCAGTCTAGTTATTATAGAAACTTGAGGAGCTTCTCCATTATGCTGCTGATCATGGCCGCGGTCATGACACGCCCCACTCCAGTGTTTTATACATTGCCAAAGGTTCAAAAAATCTGAGGGAGACTCCAGGCAGGCCCCTTGTTGCCGGTACTGATTCAGTTTTTACACATATCTCTATTTTCCTGGATAAAATGTTGAACCCTATAGCTGCAAAACAACAATCTTTTCTTAAAGACACAGGGGATTTTTTGAATAAAATTTGTGGGACCCCTTGCAGTGAATGTGAGATCCTATTCAGTTTGGATATAGTAAGCTTGTACACATTCATACCGCATGAAACAGGTATACAATCAGTACTTGATCTTATAAAACAAGAAATCTCTTTAACTACAGTACAATTTAATTGTATTGAAAATATACTGAGGATTATACTTTATTTCAATTACTTCATCTTTCAAGATACATATTACTTGCAATGAAAAGGTACAGCCATTGGCTGCAATGTGGCCCCCTCATACGCCAATATTTTTGTCAGTGAATTTAAAAAGAAGTGTGTTTAAACAAATTTAAAGTATCAGCAATATTTTAAAGTTTGGCATCGCTACATAGATGACATACTTGACGTGTGGGGGGGCACATTGTAGTCTTTGCAAGAATTTGTTAAAGAGCTTAATATTTCAACTAACTGTCTGATATTCATCCTAGAATTTTCAAAGGAAAGGATCAGTTATTTAGATACATCTGTATATAAACATAATTTTAGACTTACTACAGATATACAGTATACAGTTAGTCGACTGATCGAAACACATTGTTACATTTTAAAAAATTTCATCCACCTAGAGTATTTAATTCAATACCCAAAAGCCAATTTGTAAGAACATTACGTAATGTAGAGAAAAGGATTTGCAAGAAATAAGATTGAAGGAAATGGCTGTGAAATTTCTAGCAAGAGGATAGCCTAATGATATCTTAAACAGGTGTGAAATAGAAGCTAGAGGAAGGAAGAAAGAATGTAGACTGATGATTGCTACAGAATACAGTGAACATAGTGACAGGATATCATCGATTCTAAGGAAGCATTGGTATATCCTCAATAAATCATATCCAACCATTAAAGAGTTAAAAAAAAACCTCCTATTCAATCTTTCAAAAGAGTTAAGAACCTGAAGGACAAATTGGTTAGAGCTGATGCAGGCAGTACAAAGATTAGTCACATTAATTATCTCACCACCCCCAACAAAGGGTCCTATCCATGTTTGAGCTGCGCTCAATGTAATTATGTGGTTAAGGGCAAGTACATAGACAAAATTAATGATAATAGGAAAAGGGAAATTAATGAATATTTTACCTATAACACTGAATTTGTAGTCTATTTGTTGAAATGTCCTTGTGGGCGGGGCTATGTGGGGGAAACTACATGCCCCCTAAAAGACAGAATTAGTTCCCACAAGTCAAGCATTAGAAATAAGGACATGGCTCTCCCTGTATCAGCACACTTTGTACAAGCAGGACACACAGTGAGCCAACTCCGCTTTCAAGTTATAGACCATATCCCCAAATTGAGAAGAGGAGGGGATAGAGATTTAATGTTAAAAAAGAGGTAAAAAATTAGGGACACTACATACAGTAGGTTTAAATAAAGATTATGATTTACATTTATTTATTTAAATCAATTTTGTTTTTAATCATTGAGGTTCAATCATGATTAAATATACTATGTATTTATTTATATGTATTTATGATGATGTTTTTAACTTTTGTAAATATAATCTGATTGGTGTATATGGAATTTAAAAAGATTTTGTTACTGTGTCCATGCTATTTTTGCACCAATTGTGATGTAAAATAAAGTAAAATAAAGTAAAATAAATATATATATATACAGAGAGAAGTGCACTCACAGGAACGAACAACTGCCTCAATACCATTGTTAGCCTGTTCTATGGCGATTTACCACCTGGGTGCAACTTTTTAGCCCAGTAATGCTTTTCACAGAGTGGAACTTTCCTGTATTATATCAGTCTGATCCTGCCTATTAAGCTCAGTCCAGCACTGAAATACCAGGCATTCCTCTCTGAACAAGGAACACAGCAACCCCAGTCGATCATTTCGGCCTTCATTGGGCCTCGTCAGTGAGGTGTAGTCATATCCCTCTAAGCACACTCAGCAAGGAGTCCACGTCTGGTTGCCCCTTTTTCCCATAGGGAGACTAAATACATACAGAGAGAAGTGCACTCACAGGAACGAACAACTGTCTCAATACCATTGTTAGCCTGTTCTGTATATGTATATATATATATATATATATACTGTATATATATATATATATATATATATATATATAAATATCTTTAAGAATAAACAGAACATATTCTGCTATGTGCAATTATAAAATATGCAATATTATCTTCTTATGTTGCGCATTTAAATAGCCGTGATTCGTGTTTGCGTGACTTGTGGGTGTAAAGGTTTTTTCAACCTTTTTGGCTCCATTGAAGGCTATGGGGGAATGCAATTTTGCATTCAAAACTTCTCAAAATTAATTTCTTACCACAACGTCATGACCACAAGAGAACAAACTTTTTACATTCAACTTGTAATACAAGCGCAAATCTCCAGAGTGCAAAAAAAAACCCCACTTCTAGCGGTTTTAATGCTCGAACGTAAGCTCAAACTACCGATCCACTCGTAATCTGGCCCATAGCTATGTAAGCACAGCAGAAGAAATGCACTACTGGCAGAAAGCTGTATATTGGTACATATATGCCATTTGTAATTGGCTCACCAGATGTGTTCAGCTAGCTTTCAGCAGTGCATTGCTGCTCCTTCAACAAAGGAAACCCAGAGAATTAAGCAAATCTTATAATAAAAGTAAATTGGAGAGTTATTTAAAATGGTATGCTTTATCTGAATCTTCAAAGACAATGAGGCCTATTTTTTAAAGGTCTGTCAGACCTGATCCGACAGTGCAGATCAGGTCCGACAGACCTCGCTGAATGCGGAGAGCAATACGCTCTCCTTATTCATCATTGCACCAGCAGCTCTTGTGAGCTGCTGGTGCAACGCCGCCCCCTGTAGTTTCCCGGTCAATCGGCCGCCAGCAGGGGGGTGTCAATCAACCCCCATCATACTTGATCGGTATGAATTTTGGCCATGTCTGTCCGCCTCCTCAGAGCAGGTGGACAGGTTATGGAGCAGCAGTCTGAAGGCTCACCAGAAACACATGGCGTCAAGCTCCATACGGAGCTTGATAGATATATGCCCCAATTTTTGGGTTTCATGTCCCTCTAAGTCAACTAATTGTGAAACAATGTACAGTATTCAAAATTTCGTTAACTTTATATGAGTTTTAAAGCAGTTAAAGTTATTGTTAAGTTTGCCTATTTACTGCCTAGTATATGAAATTATTATTAAAAACAGGGGCACTTTCATTGATTAAAATGTTTTGAGACTCTTCATTTGTAAAATAATTACCATTTAGTGATGGCAAACATTGCGCCTTTCCGCCGCCCGCATCTTATACTTTATTTAGCTGATTGATGACGAATCCACTTCATCCAATCGTTGCATGTCCCACTTGGCGTCCAGCTTGTGGGGCATGCAACAATTGTATGAAGCCGGATTCGTCATTTAAACTTTACAATCGCTTTAAGTTTGACTGACTTCTAAGGGAGTATTTTTTTTTAAATCTACTTTCTATGTTGACACAGTGCAAATCCAGTTTGTAAAGAAAAAAAAATCTGCTAGTTTAAGTTATAACCAGTTCCAAAAATTAATTATAAGGCAGATTCATTACTATTAAAAAGCAGTGGGACCACATTAAAATTAACACTTTGGCCATCAATGCAATTGGCACTGTTATTATTTTTGTTTTATTTTTTATTTTTCAAGTCAAATACATTTTACCTGCCAACTCTATAGATAGGACATTTAAACCTAATTAGAGAAAGTATCAAATATAAACTAGTTATAAAAATATATCTGTATCCAACCATTATACAGTATACTTGAGGACTTGCTATGATTAGTTTTTTTTAAGTCCTAACTTATTGGCAGCTGCAGTGTATAAGATGTGAAATCCCAGAATTTTGCTTAAAATCAGCTGGTTATTTTTGGACATACTATGCATCCAATTGCAAGTTGCCTGTTTTTGTTTAAAGGGACATGAAAGTCAAAATGAAAAATTTAGGATTCAGATAGAGCATGTAATATAAAAATAAAACTTCCAATTTAACTTACATTATCAAGTTGTGCACAGCCTTTTATTTGCACACTTTCTGAAGCACTACCTCCAACTAATCAAGTGCAAAGTTTGAAAGTATGTAGGTATATGAGTCTGTGATTGACTGACGTCTGTCACGTGATATAGGGACAGGAAATGAAAGAAAACTTTTAAAAGTGTGAGGAAAAAATCTACTGCTCATTTTAAAGTCAAACTAAGAGTTGTTGCATTATTGAATTGTCCATTTGTTGATTTTATAAATCTGTAGTATTTTATGAACCTTTACTAACTGACTTGAATCAGCCTGCAAGTCACTTGCAGAGAATGATATTACAACCAACTTTCATTAACAGAATTGCTGATTTGGAAATGTTTCTCCATGTCAGCTATTTTAAATAACTTTCTTTAACTATGTTTATAACCTTGCACAAACATAATTAGACCAAAACAAAAAGTTTATTGCTCAAATGATACAAAATATGAAACTTGTGATCAAATTGAGTATGATCAGCTGAATCTCCAATTGTGATTGCAATGTAGTTTTTAGACATACACAACATACTAAAATTATATACGAGTTGTTTTGCACTAGGGGGAAAAAACATTGAATAGCCTATATTATACATAATTCTTATGGTCCTTTGGTGTTTTATTAGATTTTACTAGCTAAAAAATAAAACTTACCAGCATAGGCTCAATGACCTAAACATGTATAGCTTAGAGGAGAGAAGGGAAAGAAGTGATATGCTAGCAACTTTTAAGTACGGTAAAGGGTTTAGTAAAACCGAGGCTGTGGGTTTTTCAAATAAATTGAAAATTCAAGAACAAGGGGTCATGAGCTCAAGCTGAAGGGTAGTAGATTCAGGAGTAATTTGAGGAAGCACTTCTTTATAGAAAGAGTGATTGATTTATGGAACAAACTTCCTCAAGAGGTAGTAATGACAAACACTGTGGGGGACTAGATGAGTTTATACTTTCAGGTAATATCTGGCAGACTTGCTGGGCATATATGGCTCTTATTTGCCGTCAATATCATACAGCTAGATTACGAGTTGTGCGTTAAGGTAAAAGAGCAGCGTTAAGAGGTCCTAACGCTGCTTTTTTACGCCCGCTGCTATTACGAGTCTTGCAAGTATAGGTGTACCGCACACTTCTTTGGCCTTACCGCAAAATGACTTACCTAAACTTCGTAAAGTCTTTTTTCTATGGGACTTCCATAGCGCCGGT